>NC_064876.1:7417870-7462870 GCF_943734665.1 Anopheles aquasalis | reverse complement strand
GTGTTTGAAATTATAGTACTAACGAATGAATGCAACAAAGCTAATGTGCTGCTTATTTTTTACTGCAACTACAGCTTAGTTAAACCTGGCAAACTTAATCATGTAAACATCTGGTATTACATTATCGTCATTTAGAATATCAATGGAATCAAAATTTCCTGATTATCAACCCGCCTCACCAAACTCGTCTAATCTCGACAATACATTTCACTATAGACGGATCTCGGACCTTCGCTCTGATCCAAACATAGGCAACTAAAAAACAATTGTGGATCTTTAGAGATAAAACGCAATTTTGTAATTGGACTACCGGCGAGTGCACTGTAGAGAGTCAAAATGCTGTTTATGCTGTGTCGAGGGTCGAGTCTTATGCTGTGTCAGAACCCACAGTATCCTAATGTGGTACAGCAAAAACGAACTGATGAGACAATAAGCTAGTAATATCTGTATGTCTTAGGGAAACCGGACGAATTCGCGATTCAATTATGCTCGTATGATAGTTCTCCAACCTAAGATAGTTGGGTTGATAATACTTTTCGGCATGCGCACTGTAGCCCCGCGTTTAAAAATAAGTCAAAAGGTAAATAAACGCAAACCGAAATTGCGCAAACTCCCTGCAGGAAAGGAAAACGGCGTATATGGTGTAACGGCTCCACACCGGGGCTGTTGAGTTAAATGCACCGGCGTGTTCCAGATGAGTTCAGCATGAAGTTATTTGAATGAGCACCGAATTTGTTACCAACTTTTCCCACTCGAACAGAACGATCGTTTGTAATTTTGAAGGAAGTTGCAATTGAACGCTATGAATCGACATCGACGAATGGTTCATGCTGCTAACGGCAGTTTTGCGTGCATTTCTCGTCTGGTGCTGTGATTACACATTTGCTGCACCCGATGCCGATTCGAACCAATACATCTTGTTACAATTGCATTTGACATGCTGATAAAAACCAATGATAACCGGATGGGGGAAAGAGAGCAACCTTAAACCATTTTACTGCCGGTGAGAGCCACACGTGATCACTAGGATGGTAGATCCGAACACCGAGGTTCTGTCAAACGTTTCTCGTTCCTCTTACCATCGAACGGGGCAGGGATCGCTCATAGAGGGAACCGGTGCCCGTTTTGCATACCAACGGTACACCGAGCTCTCTGTAAGAAGAATAATTATAGCAAAAAATCTAAAGCTCATCCTCCATCCAACAACAACAGCGATGTCTAGCTATTTACCTTTAGCACCATGTTATCGAGACAGAGTAATCTCACAGCAATTGCCCAACTATGGTGCATAATCAGGCGCGTGCACACTCATACATCAAACAGTGAAAAAACAGTCGCGCAATAAGGGTCGAGTTTACTCTGTGATGGCGCTAGCAGATCGCAGTATTCGCGCCCTTCGCGAAGCAAAACAAGCCTATCGCCAAAGTGCATAAGCAATGGCTTTGTTGCTTGTTTCACGAGATGAGCCAACTATGTTTACTGAATGTGCTGTGCTGTGTTTGTGTTATTTTAGCCGAAGGGATACGCTCGTCACACATCAAAATCCTTTCGCATCGCATAAAAGTACCTATACACAGGCATTGTTCATGTCAATCTACGGATAGGGAGCGAAATACGTTTAACTATACGAAGAGATATGCACTACCATACACACGCACGCACGTACGAATGCACACATACAGAGGTACACGGTCACATATACCAGGAGGGGTTGTGGATTTTCGTGGTGCTGTAGCAAAAGCATGAACGAATCGGGAAAGAACGGTTGGATGTGGTTTTTTTTTCGCCTGCTCCACACGCTACACCATTTTCACTTGACTTGTAGAATTTGCTCTCGAGCAAGCTTGTTGGTTGCACAAACCGCGTGTTCTGACCAAGACACAACCAGGCGGAGCAGCAGAAATAGCGAAGACCCCGCGAAGATCTGGAAATTGATGGTCGAGTTTCTTTATTCCCCTTTACCCGTCTTGTTTCTTTTATGCACCAGCAAATGTTGGCGTGCTGCCCCACGACACTACGTCTTAGCTAAAAACAGCAAAAAAAACAACGACATGCTTTTATTCTTTTTGTTGTTGTTGTTGCTGCTGCTAGAATGCTCCTGATTCACACACCCGTTGATGTATTCTGTCACAACTTGACAAACGCAAAATTGTGGTAGGAGTCGCCACACAACGCAACCGGAATCGCTGCTTACATCACTAGTAAACTAAAACATTACACAGCCACCTCCCCCCTTATCCATTCGTCGCTGCCGGTGCGGGCTTGGGTATCGATTAGCTAAAAGAACCCGCTAGTCGTCCCGGGATCGCTATGCTACGAGATCCGGTTGTACATCGCACAACTTTGCGGATGAACATAGGTTGATTTGCCGCTTGTTTGAGAAGAGAACCGCGTAATAGAATAGGCCAACGGTTTGCTGCTATTATTTTTGAGTAGCCGGTGATTGGTGATCATAATAATGTAATTATCCAACGCACCTTCGTCGTCGTCGTTATCGTCGCACTGACGTACCGGGTGCGTAAGACATTTAACGAAATGAACTCACACCTCGCCGCTCTCTCATATACACCACAAACACATACAAATGCACGCACGCACGCACACAGGTTCAACTGATGATGCAGAAAGGCTAGCGGGGAGCAGGTTACTTGCAGCGTCGCCACGGCGGCTCGTTCTAGACACACGGCGTAGTGGGGTAAAGCGCCATTTCCGAACGTGAGCAATTAAAAAAAAATCCCTTTCCACCTATCCAACAGCTCCACTGTTGCTGCTACGGAGTTCGATTCCGTTCACGCGGCCGTACACTATCGGCCAACAAACAAGCAGTTGTGGAAAATACTGTTTTGTCGATTGTCGTCGGCAATGGTGCTGGCGATGCTGGCCTTCATGGTCTATATTCTTGCGCACCCAAACCTACCACACCTTATTTATGACCGACAGAGGTCTCTGCTGAAAGCACTCCTCTCTTCACACTGCCACTTGGATGACACACGCACCCCAAACAGAGAGCCGAGCCAAGCCGAGTACGCACCTCAAGTGATTGAGGTAGAGCGAGTGAGACACAAGGAAGAGGAGGACAGCTTGCTGGTGCCTTCGATACGTCCCAAGCGAGCGAGGGGAAAGAAAGAAATAAGAATAGATAGGGGGGAGCGCAAAAGTGCGATACAGCAGCAGACGCAGCGGGAGCGCGTGCGCGAAAAAAAGAGAAACGCAGAAGGAGAGATAGAGAGGGCACCGATATCAGGTTGAAATTGAATTGATTGAAGACAACAAGCGGCGTGGAGATGTGGAGGCACATACAACAAATAGCCTCAAGTATGCTGCGTGTAGCCAAGCAGCCAAAGCAAAACACACGAGCGCACATGCACAGACACATAAGCACGAACTGTTACGCACCGCAGAAAAGCCTACTGTCCGAGGGGTACACACGTTGTTGCGCGCGTACTTACTGGTACAAACACGCACACACACTCACTGTCTCGTCTCGCCGAGCAGTAGACGGGTGTGCTTGAGTACAGCGTACAGCAAAAGATGGCAACAGCCTAGCAGAGGCTAGCCCTGCTTGCTTATGCTATCCGCAACCGATGCCCAACGAAGCACAAGTAAGCATCAACACCAAGGGACCAGCCACCTCTACCCCGGCAGTAGTGGCCGTGGGAATCGGAGAGCACTGTCTGGTGAAGGGCTTATTAGCCGAACAATCGGAAAAAAGGGATGGCTAGCGATTCACCACTAACGCGATGATGAATAATAACATCCTACCCCCAGGACCCCGACACGAAACGCACTGTAGTGTTCGTGTGTACGGCTGGACTGATGAGACCGACAGACTGAGAGACTGAGATGCAGAGACATGTTTTGGTGGGTGGCGTGCCGCTCTTTCTTTCCTTCTTTTTCTCTCTTTAGCCTCTACGACCCAATAGCGCGACACATTGAGCCGAGCGAGAAGAAACAACACGTGAACGAAACAAGAAAAAAGAGAGCAAAAGCAGAAAGACAGAGATAGTAACGAAGGAAAACAGCGTGAGCGCGCACCTCGTTGGCTGGACTGTTGCTGCTGCTTTATTCTTGATGATTTTGTTTATATTTTTATCCCTACCTTTACCCTACCACCCGCACGCACTGCTGGTTTGTTCAATTTTTTATTAATCTTCCATCTCCTCCCCAGCCGCAACCAGCCTTAGCCAGCACATGTTGACATAAGCAGCACTGGGCAGCGGAGGAAACTTTGGGAATGAAATCACCCGCGCGGCGCGGCTGGTGCTACACACGAGTGGCAGGAAATGCAAAAATAGCAATCAAATTGTGAATTGGGACATATATTGCGGAGTGTTTTGTTGCTGTTGTTTTGTTCCTGTTGACACCTTCATCCCATTCCTCATCACTGTATAAAGCTGCAGCGCGGCCACGATAGCTACTTTCCATGATGAATCGACAAAAAGACGCTTGAAAAAACGTTGATTTCATGTTGCCGACCAATGTTAAGATGTACAGACACTTTACTTCAAATCCAAGTTGCTCTATTCCAGGTCAGCTGATAATTCGCTCGAGAACTAAAAAAACTGGCTACAGGTTTTGAGTGTGTTTGAGAATTGCAAAACAGATTGGTACCGTTGCCGGCCTTTGAAGCAAAGATTTGCAAGTCGCCTCAGCGATGAAAGCTCTTTATAACCAGGCCAATGAAAGTTTCATAATTGTGAATGAAGCTATTCTGGCCGCGCACCTAACAGCGCCCCAGACGGTGAAGCAATTCTCAGTGTTAAGAATTTGCTCAATTTAGCTGAGAATGGCCCGAGACTCGTACGAGAATTTCTGTGCTGTCAAAACAACAGGCAATGACAGATAGTTTGACAGCTTGCTCAGCTAAATCTCATTTTTCGCTTTATTCTCTTTTTCTACACGAGCGAAAGCATTCTCGATTCGGATTTGACATTCTGGTAAAATACTAAAATAGGCCACTCACGGTGAGTTACTGACTGACCGAAAAAACTGCTTTTTAACTGATTAAATGTATTTTTTTCACCCCTCCCCCCTTCCCTAATACATTAATTTACGTTTCCGCATATTATAATGGAGATTTGGCTATCAAAAATGTAGAAATTAGCGATTTTTTCGGTCACTCAGTAGCTCACCGTGAGCGGGGAGGGGGGGGGGGGGGCTATTTTAGTCTTTTACCGACATTCTCAATTCTCAATCTCTTCTCATTCTCGGTAATTCTCGCTGTCGTCAGGAGGCGCTGTAACCCTGCGTACACATTGCCCAGAATCTGGAGATAATGTATGTGGCCCAAAGTGTGTATAGGAACCAGGTGAAGTAATAGCACTTCGCTCGCCGCCATATTGGATTTTGGCTGTGCATCACTGGCTGTCAAATACATGTTTACCAAATCAACTGAAAGCGTTTGGTGATACGAAGAAAATCCGGAAATTTTCAATGGTTTTATCAGGTATAGTATCGCTTTTGCTCGTTTAAATGATTCATATGCTTTGTTTCCAAAAAACGAACGAGTTAGCGGTCACTTACGGGGATCCGTGGGGCTGTTGGCCGGGGATCTGTGGAGCACCGTTTCCAGGGAGCATCTTCCGCCAGTAGCGCCCAAATCAACAGTGCTGTCTCGCGAAGGGATTGGAAACTTGACCTTTTACACTTTTAGAATCAGAATTCTTAAAAACTTGGAAAACTTGAACCTTCCAAACGGATTTCTTACTCATCAAAGCGAAACTAGCATCTCCGATTGCAACCAAAACATACAACTGTCAGTGTAACAGTGCCTGTCAAATTTTCTCATTCTTTTATCTAATCTTCGTGAGGGATTTTGTTCGGGATGACTTCACCTTGCTCCTATAGACCCTTTACGCTACATACATTGTCGTGAGATTCTACGCTATGTGTACGCAGGGTCCAGCAGCAATGCAGAATTCTGTGATGAGAGTCTGATCCTGGATGACTGGAGACAGGGGGATAACTGCTCCTTGATGGCGGATCAGAAAGAATGGCCGTTAATAATTATGTCCTTACACTGCGGGCGACGTTCCAGCGATATTTACCGAGAAATCAGGCTCCAGTTAGTCGAGCTCCAAAGAAAATCAGTGTTTTTGCTAAACAATGCCTGAAACTGTCGGTTTTTAAAAATGGCCGTTAGCATGATAACAGCGCAAACCAACCATTCTCTCCTTATCCCTTTTCCCTCCAGTACAATATGCTGCGACTATCCACAGATGATGAGAAATGGTTAGGAAGTGTGTAACGGCCTAGCGCTCACAGGTAGCCCAAAGGAAAAACGAGTGACATAAGAAAATGCCTTCACTACATTTAGCTAAGAATTCGAATAGTATAGACACCTAGTAACACAAAAGTCGCTAATTCAGCAGCGCTGTTGTGCGTAAGTTGCACGCATCGAGATCGAGATTGTTGTTTTAAATTCCACAGCGTGCTGACTTTGCAATCCAAACAAATGCATGTTCATCTATTTTCTATTTGGTTTTCGTTTTTGCCTTCTTCTTCTTCTTTTTAATGCCGGTTAAGTGTCACCGGTTTTGCCGAGCATGCTGACGACAACACATACTTCACCCATTTAACACAACACCCTGCCCTGCCCAGCCATCCTTTAACCAGTCCGGGACTTCCTTGCGCTACCGCACTACCGGACAATCCTTCAAATCACAATAGGGCGTGCTGTGTAAAATCGCAAGATCACCGCAGCCAAAAAACCTCCAGGCCTGCAGGACAGCCGGGAGGTAAATTGAACATTGAGCATTAAATATCAATTCAGTATTATCCACAGCGTAGCGCGCGGTGCTAGGCACACTACAGCACGCCACCACAGCAACAACGACCCGACCCCAACAAACACGATCTCAGTGCTGTGACCGAGAAAAAGGAAGCTAGCCAGCCTGTGAAATAATAATAAAAAATAATGAAACAGTAAAACCATAAAATATCAATGATAATTTTCATGACCTTGCTAACGGTGGACATGCTCGTGTGTGCTCGGCAGCTGGTTAGATTTGGCAGCAGCAGCCGGAAAGAAATCAAAGAGACGCTGTGTTTGGGGGCTGGTTACGAATCAAGAGCGCGATCAAAATGTATTAAGGAATCAGGTTCATCGCGCGTTTTTCGACGCCATTTAGGATTTTGTTTGCCAGATGCTGAACCTTAGTAGACCAGATCGACAGCAAGCGTTTGGTGATGCGAAGGAAACGTTCAATCAGGTGTAAGGTACGATTATGTAGCACGAGTCGAGTAGTTTTTTGGCGAGTTCGCTCGTCGATGCTACAGTTGTGTTCAAAATAATAGCAGTGCCGAACCACCCAGTAAAGAAATGATCATTATTCAAGTGTGCGTTGCCTATTTTATCAATCGATCATGTGGGTGTGTAGTGGTGGGATCACTGATAAGATAGACATACTACTTGCACCATCAATATCATAATTTGTTGATATTTTTGCGAAAAACTTCCGCAACGTCTGTTTTTCACTGTTCAAAATAATAGCAGTGGTGAGCGGTTTTAAGCTGTTTTCATTGTTATTTTGTGTTAAAAAAAAACCTTTGCACGTTTTGCTTTTCCATCAATAGGTATTAACCCGTAAAAAGTGAAAAATTAACGAAAGGCAAGACTTTTTTATTTTTACAGCAGTAAAATGGGACCCTCTAACCATTGTTCTGATGAAAATCGGAATTTTATTTTAAAAATATGGAAAGGTAAGAAAAGTCGTACCAGCAGCTTTATGAATTACTGGGGTGCTGTGCTAAAATGATCAGCAATGATTTAAAATGGAAAGCGGAGGCAAAATCTAGTGCCGGCCGCGATGCAAGTCTCAGGAGACTGGCTGAAAGATAGTGAACATGTCCACGAGAGATCCAACAATCACTTCCAACAGGATTAGGGATGCATTGGACTTGTTTGCGAGCACAGTAACAGTCAGGGGACGATTAATAGAAGCTAATCTGTACGCACGTAGTCCCCGTAAAGTACCCTTGTTGACGAATCAACATTTTTTTTTAAGTTGGTATCTTACGGATACGAATCAACATGTTGCTAATCGTCTTAAGTTTTCAAAAATCTACGTCGACTGGTGACGAAAAATGGCGCAATGTTTTGTGATCTGATAAATCCAAAATAGTGTTGCTTGGATCAAAATACCGTCGTTAGTACGTAAGACGTCCATTTGCCACAGAATTTCAACCACGGAATACGGTAAGGACATTGAAACATGAGGAGGCCAATGTAATAGTATGGGGATGTTTTTCCTCCTATATTGCCTGGCCATTTTATCGTATACCAGGCATCATAGACCATCATGCATACACCAGAATCCTTGTCTAGGTCATGCTTTCTTATGCTGAAGAAGAAATTCCATTGAAATTATTATTTCAACAGGATAATGATCCTAAATATACTAGTGAACGCGTAAAAGCGTGGATTCAGCCGAAGAACATCGAGGTTATGGAGTGGCCAGCGCCGTCTCTTGATCTCAATTCCATTGGGAATCTATGGGTAGATGTCAAATATGCTGTTTCGGAAGCAAAGCCGATGAAAATGGAAGAGTTTTGGTCAGTAATTCGTAAATCGTGGGCGGCGATCCCTGTCCCTCGATGTCAAAGACGTGGGAGCTCTATGCCTAAGCGATGCGCTTCTGTAATCAAGAATAAAGGCTATCCTACAAAGTATTGAAGTGGAAAAAACAATATCAGTACCACGGAACCTTTTTTTCTTTTCAAATTTGATATTCTCGAGTGAAAATACTAGGAATGGTGAAACACTGCTATTGTTTTGAACGGCTACTTTTTTAGTTATTTTAAAATTGCTCTTAGTAATGGGCTGATTTTAAAAAGTAAACTATGCATTCTTGTTTAGTTTTGTTCCTTTTTGTATACACAACAAACAGATTTCGAATCGATGCATGAATTATCATTTTATGTTACCTTTTAAGCCGGCGATACATGAAGCGTAAACTCTCGTATAAACTCAGAATGTAATGCCAAAAAGTTTACGCTTCGTGTGGCAGGCATAATCGCATAAAAGTTTATACCGAAACGTCAACTGCAATTACATTCGTGCACCTGCAATTACACTATGCTATTACATCAATTACACGTGTTTTTGGCCACAAAAAATATAAATCGACGAGATAAGTTGATTTCTGAACATCTTCTTTAATATTTTAAGATGTTTTTACTGTATATTAGCGATTGAAGAACATTGAATCCATCATAACGCTACGCTTCATGTTGGTGCTAAGTTTACGCTTGCTTTTACACACGGATTTACGCTCCGCGGGCCTATAATCTTTTTGACATAAGTATAATCTTTTTGGCATTACATTCTGAGTTTATACGAGAGTTTACGCTTCGTGTATTCCGGCCTTTAGCTTTTGAACTAGCCACTGCTATTGTTTTGAACACAACTGTAAGTTCTGCATCACAGTAGACCAGGGGTCTCAAACTCATATAGACACGCGAGCCGCAGAGGACAGTATCAGCAAAGTAGCGGGCCGCAGTTTAAGGAATCAAGTGAATGTTGAAATGTTGAGAAAATTGTTCATTACTCAATTTTTTGATCGCTATCGTCATTGTAGATATACCACAAATCTTCAATTCCAACTTGTGCATAGAAAAAACTGACAAAGAACATACAAAGAGCATTAAAGACCAAATACATCTAACATATACTCGTGGACGTGGCCGCGAGCCGCACAAAATATCTTGGAGGGCCGCGAGATTGAGACCACTGGAGTAGACGAACGCGCTCGTCGCTGTCGAGGACCCGAAGGTGGTCATCCAAGCTGTCAAAGTGGACAAGTTTGTTTTCAATTGAAGCAGGCAAAAAGTTTGTTATTTCATTCAAATAATCCACTATTACCCCTAATGATAATTATCTATGTGTTCACTTGTGCAGTATAATACGGTTTTCAAGCGCACTCGTCTGCCGAAGCAAGCGGCGAGGGAACTCGCTTCGTGCTACATAATAGTGTCCATAATATCGCTTCTACTCGTTTAAATGATTCAAACTCTTTCTTTTCCACAAACGAGCGAGTGATCGGTCACTTACGGGAATCCGTGGGGCTACCTTCGACACCGTATCCACCGGTAGCGCCCAAACCATCATTGTTGTCTCGCGAAGGGATAGAATATCTGACCTTTTGTACTTTTAGAATGAGAATTCTTAAAAACATGAAAAACTTGAACCTTCGAAACCGATTTCTTACTCAAAGCGAAAACAGAATCTCCGATTGCAACCAAAACATTCTTTCAGAAGGCTTCAGCATCTACCAAATTTTTCATTCATTTTTCTAATGTTAGCGAGCGATTTTTTTCGGGATGACTTCACATGGCTTCTGAATACACTTTGAGTGCGATGCTGCTGCATCCGGCATTCTTATATCATATGTTCAACTCACAACAGCGCTGCTAGAGTGAGCATGCTATTAGTTGCGTGAGCTGTGACCGAGCTGTGCAGCACTACACACGCACATGCGAGGTTCATTCACCGAAACATTGTGGCTCTGGTGGTGTGTTGGCTTACGCCGCCTATATTTACTCTAGTGATGATGGGCCGCTTGCTTGTCCCTGGTCGTTTATGATTCCGATTCGCCTCGTGCGCGCTTGGCTCATGCTAGCATGAGGCGAGGCTCACCATTACACCTGCATGCTCGCTCTAGTAGCAACCGACCAGAAACGCCAGCACATACCGCCATCTTGCATTTCTTCGCCGTAGCCGTGCCGCTGCCCTAAGATAGGTCGTGGTGGGGACGTTGGTTGGTTGTTTGTTCCGATTGTCGCTATGCTTTAAAAGACATTCCCTCCCTCACCTCCCCCGAATGCTCTGTAGCAATTGATCCGGTTGAATGTGACGAAACTCAAGAGGCTAGAAGGAGGAAGCAGTAGTTTAATCACATGTACACATACACAAACATACTCGCACACGCGGTGTACGGTTAACGGATCTTATGTTTTGCACACCACTTTTCGTATCGCATCACACACACACGCACGCACGTACTCGACAAATCCCTTGCAACGCACGCGCGCGCACGCGCCTAGTTTGGAGACCCCGTACCCCGGGACCGGGCTCCGATTCCGCCCGCCCTTTCCCTCACCTTCACCCACCGGTGGTTGACTGCTTGCTTGTTCCGGAGTGTGTTTGCGGAGCCCACACTTACCACACGAGGTCGCCTTCACCGGAAAACCTGGTTGGCTTCGTTGCGAGAAAATGCGATTCGACCTCTTCTACCAGTAGATCCTTACCTAAGCTCAAGTAAAAAATCACTCGCTGTTGTTGCGGTGCGGGGTTTTTAGGTGCATAACAAACTGTCTTTCACACTCGGGACTAGCGCGTACCCGTAAAGAACAATGTAAACAATATCACGACCCAGACACTCGACAGTTGAGGGACGAAATATTAGAAAAATAAGACTCAATCGTTAAGAAGAGCAAGCGAAGAAGAAAGGACTGACCCATGAAGCAGCATGATGGCCGCAATATGTGGAACTGGTGTACGAAAAGTGCGCACGGGTCGCACCAGCCTGCGTAAATGAAACCAAAGTGTATTAACTAAACCGGAGACGTCATATCACTTTTTTTGTTTTTTGACATTTCGGGCTTTGTTTACGTTCATCACCAAACTAGCGTGCGTTTGATTCCGAAAAAGTGCAAAGGATTAACAGGTATATTATCTACTTTTGCT
Source organism: Anopheles aquasalis (assembly GCF_943734665.1). NCBI lineage: Eukaryota > Metazoa > Arthropoda > Insecta > Diptera > Culicidae > Anopheles > Anopheles aquasalis. Next base: position 7,451,184 of record NC_064876.1, on the reverse strand, counting down.
CGTTTAAATGATACGGTTCCCAATTTTAGATCAAACGAGCAGCCCCGCTGTGTCTAACAATGTGTCAGTAGGGACCGAAAACGCCGGCTAACTCTGATTCTGAAACGACCCAATCGACCATAATTCGAGCCGAGCACGTGCTTTGGAAAAAGGTCGCAAGTGGGTCGCAATTCCCGTTCTCACCAAAGGGGCTGGAGGTTTTTGTTACCAACTTGCGACCTTTTTCTGAAGCTGCTCGAAGAAAGGAAGCAGCCTCGTGGTGGCTCGTGGCTGCGGTTGAGAGCAAAAAAAAAGAGAATGGTCGGCCGCCGCCGCCGGTTCTCTCTCTTCCCGCTTCTCTTTTCTCTCTGTGTTCCTTCCCCCTTTTTCCCTCGCTCTGTGCTACAGCTGTTATTCTGTAGAGGGAACGACTTCGTCTTCGGTCATGGCTGTGGGGTCGTGGGTCGGTGTCTGTGTGATGGTAGTCGTGATCGGTGTTTCGCGGCTGGAATTATTCGAGAGAACGATTAATGCATGGCGATTATTTATTGAGAGAACCATACTTACCTGCCGATGTGGTTGTATTTCGTCGATGCGATCGGAACCAAACTTTGTGGCGGAGCACTTTAAACGCACAATAACACGGTGCACAACTTTATCAACTTGAAATCAATAAGTATGCATATCAATAAGAATATGCGAAACGGAGAGTGCTGTGCACACAGTATGAATAGTTTTGCTCTTTGTGCTCTTTTCCCGAATGTTTGCTCGATCATCTACTTGCGCTCCACGGTGTCCACCGCATAGAGATGCGGTTTTTCATGCTTCCCATCGCGTTGGGATGGACCGTTTAGCGCGAGCTGTAAGGATGATAAGGTTAAACGATACTGCGTGCTGGTCAGGTACGATTGCTATTCGCAGCGGTAGCGTAATTGGCGGTGGGAAAAGCAGAGGAAATACGTCGGCATTTTGGAACCGCGCAGGTGCGTTGCAGCCGCAATCGGGATCAAATTGAGGCGCATAAAGATGTCCTTTTTCCTGCAAAGAGACGCAATGTCTGCTTGCTCAATCAGTCACAGTTTATATTGAAATCAAATGCATGCCATGTCAAGGATCGTACATGGCATCAATCAAAACCACGATCTTCACCAGCAAAGCTTGACCGCACAAGGCACACTGTACGGCTTGGCTACTGAAAGACTACATGGAACGATTGTAACACATAATCAACGGGAACGTGGGTGGCTGCCAGAACTAGAAGTACCATTAGGGATGCAGGAAAACGTTGTTACACTCAAACTGTTAGCGGCAACTCAAGGACGATTTATTGGCAAGGGAGCGGCCCGAGTAAAAATATCTGTTCTTCCTTTCCATATCATCATCAGTGTCCGTTTCGGGGTGATTCTTGATGATTATAGTAAAAATTCCTGTCTCGGTTTCCTAAAATTGCGCATCAAGTGTCTTGCACAAATCTATCCCGCTTTATACGGTCTGAATCTGTTTGTGAACTAAGATAGTTTAGCAAAAGATTCATCGCCGAGCTGCGCTTAATCCTTCATAGGCGGCACGTTTACTTTAGCAGAGCTATTTAGAATAATGTTTCCAACAACAGTGTGCTTTGCACTAACGGTATCTACTTCTGGTAACAGTCTCTGCACTCGTGAAAAGCATTTCTCAACTAAGAATGGTCCGTGCCAAATTGCATAATAGCAGCGCCAAGTCACAGAATTGTTTTAAATTTTGCTAGTTCTAAAGGCAACCAAGGTATGCAAAGAAACACTTGCAGTTTTGCTAAGAGTATCCCGATGCAGCCATGTTATTAAGTGGCTCACGTAGTTGTCTGTGGTGTAAAAGGTTATCTTACTTATTGGCGTTCATTCAATCCTGGCTTCAACAATCCTCGATTTCTGAAACAGGACATATTCCGCTGTATCAACGAGGGCCGCACAAGTTTGGCTCAGTGGTGACGATATTCTTATCAGGTGATACAACCGACGAGCGGTCGTGGTCTTGGAGTCCTCAAATATCATCTAATAGTTTATATCAACCCCCACACTGTTCGTAAAAAGTGTATCTGCCGACTGTTTTACGTACGATCGTCGGCAAACAGGCAGGATATAAAACACAAATACCACTATTAAAAAGCGAGAACAAATTCAAACGGACGCTTCTACATGATAGAACCTTTCGTCTTTGGGATTCTTTGGAAGTAAATGTGTTTGTAATTAATTACAAATGCATTATAAACCGTTTAATGCATGTTACTCCAGACGGAGACACAACCGAGCGCAATCGAAAGGCTAACAGCGCTGGTTCCGAAGTATTTCATGAGCCGTTTCTATCCGCTAAGGTACATCTATCGATGTTTCGTTAGACTACTAATATTGCATTACTTTGTCTCTATTGTTCCTCTTGCGTATTCCTCTTTGATTCTGTAAAGCAACCTTTGTTTCAGCCCGGCTGGTCTCAAAGGCAAAGCCAAGAGTAAAGAGTGCGTTGATTAGGGAAAATTGAATGTACCGTTTTTCTGTAGTGCACTCGATAGAATCGTTCTTTCCCAATTACTTTTGCTTGGAAACAAAACCCCTTAACAAAGCATTTTAATCTGCGACTGAATGTTCAGCAAATTTAGAAAAAAGAGTTACACTTTTGTAGAATCGGAGTGCTTTATTATCTTTTGTCTCATCGTTCGTACAAGAAGTATAGATCTTTACTATCAGCTTGCGGAACGAGGGTAAAAGAGTTACAAACCACTTCACGGCAAACATGTGATTGAGGAAGGAATTGTTCTACAATTCTTCTCATACATATGACAGGTTTAAATAAGTTTAAGAAATACTAAACAATCAACATCCGGCTCAACAATTCTTGCCTAAATGTACGGAAAAGGAAGTTTGGAAAACAATTTTGAGTCGACTTCTGCAGCTTGATACGGCATTTTTACAGGCCAAACCAACGATTATCTGGTACCAAATCACACTTAAATCATTAACAATTTGAATAGCTACAATTTTACATTCAAATTCCTTTTTTTATTAGAGAAAAACATATAAAAACTAAAGTAGTTTGAAACGGTCTCCGAAGCCGCGGTCCCATGCGAGAAAAGGCAAGCGATATCCCTCTCTCGCTCGATCATACACGCCATACGAGAGCATACAGCTGTTCGCCGCGAGTGGCGCACACACTCGCTCGCAGGCACACAGGGAATCAACGGCGGCATGCGACTCACACACCCTGAGAATTTCGCTAAACAGCTAAGCTCCATACTGAGAGAGGACCGTTCTTTGCGGGAGCGAACGGCCTCACACAGAGAGAAAGGCCGCCAGCAGCAAGCTCCATACTGAGAATCTCGTGTTTGACGTTTTTCTTCCTTCTCACTATAGCGGCAAGCTCATTAGCCGTCTTCTCACTATGGAGCCTGGTCAGACGGGTCGGGCCAGGCTCGGGCCATTCTCAGCAAAATTGAGCAAATTGTTGAACCTGAGAATCGTTTCACCGTTTAGGTGCACTGTTTGCCAATTCCTGCCGACAGAATAGCGCAAAACACACCTACAAAACGCCTTTATCAATGCCAGTACAAGGCAGCATATTTAGCGGTTTGTTTCTTGTGTGTACGAGGGAGATAAGTGATCGTTCTCTCTCACTCGCCCACATGGGAGACGTCCTCTACAACACCCGTTCGTCCTTATCATCCTATCTCCCTCGTACACACGAGAAACAAACCGCTAAATAAGCATTCTTGTTCAGGCATTGATAAAGGCGTTTTGTAGGTGTGTTTTGCGCTATTCTGTCGGCAGGAATTTGGTTAAAGTAGCGCTTTTCATCAAAAGAGCTATTTTCGTCAAAAGCCGGGGATACATGAAGCGTAAACTCTCGTATAAACTCAGAATGTAATGCCAAAACGTTTACATTTGCCGTTTACACGGTGTAAAAAAGATCATAGGTCCACGGAGCATAAATCCTAGCGTAAACGCTGTTTGCAAGCGATTTGCCTCACTATATTTCCTGTTTGTGGTTTGCATTAACAGTGAGTGATCATTACTAACGTTTTTAATCTTTTTCTTCGGAAAAAAGATCCTATTTTTCTTACAAAAGTCGATAAAAGTTCAGTGTAATTCGGATTACACGTCTCAACCCGGTCATGTAAACTTGTTCAAGTGTAAATTAATTTTATATTTAAGGCGGGGATACATGAAGCGTAAACTCTCGTATAAACTCAGAGTGTAATGCCAAAAAGATTATACTTATGTCAAAAAGATTATAGGCCCGCGGAGCGTAAATCCGCGCGTAAAAGCAAGCGTAAACACAGCACCAACATGAAGCGTAGCGTTATGATGAATTGAATGTTCTACAATCGCAAATATACAGTAAAAACATCTTTAAATATAAAAAAAGATGTTCAGAAATCAACTTATCTCGTCGATTTATGTTTTTTGTGGCCAGAAACTCAAGTAATTGATGTAATAGCATAGTGTAATTGCAGGTGCACGAATGTAATTGCAGTTGACGTTTCGGTATAAACTTTTATGCGATTATGCCTGCCACACGAAGCGTAAACTTTTTGGCATTACATTCTGAGTTTATACGACAGTTTACGCTTCGTGTATTCCTGCCTTTACGCTTGAGTTTACGCTTCATGTATCCCCGGCTAAAAGATTTTTTGTAGTGTGGAAACATTCTAACATTTTGACAGCTCAACTGTCCTGTTCAGATTCGAGGCCAAGAACCGATAAATTGTCCCAAAAACAGCGTAATTTTCAACTTCCAGTGCCATACCGATTCAAATTTCTAATTGGGTATTGTTCACCAGCGGGAGGCTGTGTATATTAATTCTTTTCTCTGGAACAATTGTCATCATTCTACAAGTGACTGTTCTCTTGTTCCAAATCTCAAAACCCTATCAACCATGAATTCCTCTCGGGCACTACATTACGTTCTGAAGATAGGAAACCGCCAAAAGAATATCCATTTCTTCCGCGATGTATTAAACATGAAGGTAAGCCACCGGCGCTGCGTTTGCGGATTGTTTGCAAATATTGAACATCTGATTATTGTTGATTTTTTTTTTCTTTTAAGGTATTGCGGCATGAGGAGTTTACGGAAGGTTGCGATGCCGCGTGTAATGGGTAAAATCGGTGCAGTCATCGGTTAGCACATGGAATGAATGCGCCTAATTTTGTCCCCTCTCATTTCATGTTTGTACGATCACACAGGCCGTACGATAACCGCTGGAGCAAAACGATGATAGGCTACGGACCGGAAGATGAGCATTTTGTCCTCGAGCTGACTTACAATTACGGCGTATCAGACTACGTTCTAGGCAACGATTTGGCTGCTATTACCGTTAAATCGTCAGAGGCAGCTGCTCGTGCGCGTAAGAGCAACTATCCTTTCACTGAGAAAGAAGGGCAGCTTGCACTGTGCTCGCCGGATGGCTACAAATTTTTCATCCGGTCCGATGAGACATCCGCCACCGACGAGGTGATCGAGCGTGTCGCCTTGCACGTGACCGACTTGAATTGCTCGCTTGCCTTTTGGGCTGATAAGCTTAAAATGGAGAAGCTATCGGCCACCGGGCCGGGCGTAAGTGAGCTGTCCTACGACCAGGGTAAGTTCATTCTGGAATTCCGCCAGCTGGAGGAACCGTTGGTGCGTGCGAAAGCGTACGGGCGCATTGCGTTCGCCGTACCGTACGACGTGCAGCCACAGATCGATCAGCTGATGCGCGGTGTGGATGGGGCGATACTGAAGCCCCTCATTACGCTCGATACGCCTGGAAAGGCCTCCGTCCGAGTCATCATTTTAGCCGATCCCGACGGTCACGAGATTTGCTTCGTGGATGATGAAGGTTTTGGTGCTCTGTCAGTGGTCGATCCAGCTAGCGACGACGCCCTCAAACGCTATATTCAGAAGGACCCGTTCCATAAATAATGATACGTATCATTCCGTTTCGCTCGAGTCGTTTTTCAGAAAAAATGCGATTGCCGGCAGTGTTCTAATGGTTATTTGCAGTTTCTGAAAACGGCACACTCTTGTTCCCTTATACTGCCTAGGGTGGTTTGAGGGTGTCTTACCCTTTTGGCGATTATTTTGATAAGTGATGATGAATCATCCGGATATGAAATGCTAATAAAAACAGTCGATAGCCAATAAACCACCACATGTACGTGTTGAAATGATTTTTTTTATTCTGGATGTTAACCTTTAGCAGCAACAGCAAAGCATTTACCGGCAGGAGTCTATTACTTACGCACGCGCGTTACGATCGTATACCGAAGCGTCGATCTCTTTCTCTCAGACTCCCTGCACTCGGTTTCTCGTTCGTCATCTCATTAACGAATCGTTCCGATCTATCTGTGGTGCTCGGTACGCTCGGTTATTCTCATAAGTGCACATCGACTGATTGCTTAAATTACGCTGGTGTGCTCCACATACCTGATGTGTGACACTATTAGTGTGCATGTTTGATTTGCTAGGAGTCATTGGCTAGTGAATGGCAAATGCACTCGTTTTGTCTCGTTGCAGTACGGTGCATGTGCGTCTGTACGGTGCAAGTGGTCACTAGCCTAGACGGCTCACTTGACTCTGATTACTTAATCGTTAACTGCAGATTCCCTACCATATCGTTCTGCGTAGTTGGTACTTTATACAACTGAATTGTGCGCCCCTTAAGCACTCGTGTTACAGGCAAAGTTAAAGAACTCTGACCATCGTGGTCTTCATAATATCGCTTGAGGTGTCGGTATTTCGCAGTCACATACTTCAAGATGCCATGTAGAACTTGCGGTAAAGGTAAGAGCTGACAGGTCGTCCAGTACTTTTCCGGGCAAACTCGGGCCGGTACTTAACGTTTATTATTTCCATTCTCCCGGCACCCCCTTCTAGACTGCAAGTGCTTGCGGATGATGAGCAAGCGAGGCTGTGGATGCCGTCCATGTGATTCAGATTGCACGTGCAGCTGCAACACTAGCTCGAGCAATCGCACGATGCCGAACGGAAAGGGAACGAAAGACGGTTGTTCACAGCAATCTGTGACAGCAGACGGTGGGGTCGGATGCTGCTGTTCGAGTGTGATCGGTGCGGAAACGAAATGACTTCAGCGGAGATGGTTAATGCATGGATATGAAACTGATAGAGAGAATGCACCCGGCAAACCGGCATTGTTGCTAGTGAATAGAAGAACGAGAGATATACATGTCCAAAAATATAATTAGGATGAGCTGCAATGTGTTTTTAATGGCCTATGGCTTACAGCGACTGAGCTAGTTACTTATTAGACTAATAAAGATTCGCTAAAGTAATCATCCCGTGTGGCTTTGATGGAAGTGTCAGAACGGTTCTGTGATCAACTTGTGCCAGTCAATGGCCGTACCGTTTTGAAATAGTATACGGCCCCGTGGAGTTAGAGCTGGATTGGAAATGATTTTTTCTTCCTTTGAAAGTATAATGACGTTATATTTGCTATCCATTTTAAAACTAATAGCCAGGGTTAGGATTGTTATCCAGGCCTGTACCGGCAAGTAAACTCAACCAAGAACGGTGTCCCGTCCGCTTATCGATCAGCGCACACCTTATCGGTTATTGTTTGGCTGCGATATCCAACGTTTATAGATAACAGCAGTGAAGCACACTCAGCCTATGCCATCCATGGATTTCATCAGTTCTCATTCGTCATTAAACAGCGTCACTTGGTGGCGTTTGATATTTTCGGTTCGCTGCCCGTTAGCCGGGTGTGCTCCGATGATGCGTACCCTGTACAAGATTGCGCTAGCAGGGGCCCTATTCTTCTGTTTGTTTTTCTATCTAGTGATCTATGGAAAGTGCTTTAAGCCCGCCATAAGCAGCTATCGGATTCTGGACGATCACAACCGCGCGAGGGCGCGCTATCTGGAGGAACACGAGAAGGAGGTCGATCGTCCGCGGTATATCCTGCTCTACACAAGCTTTTTCGAAGAGGTCCGGTGGGGGTTGCCATCGGCTACGCTCGGGCCCGATTACTTTAAAGCGAAACGGTGCCCGGTCATTAACTGTGTGCTGACGTCTGATCACGGGCTGGTGAAACCGATTACGGAGTATGATGCGCTAGTCTATCATGTTGCCTCACCCTGGAATGTGGACCCACCGTCGATACGGGAGGCAAGGCAGATTTACATCGCAGCCATCCAGGAGTCTCCGGCGCACACCAAGCATCTGTTGAGGCTGGATACGGACTACTTCAACTGGACCATGACCTACCGACTGGATTCGGATATAGTGTTCAACTACCGCAGCATAGTAGACCTGGAGAGTGGTGAGATGGTGAGTCCAGCGGTCAAGCCGATCTGGCGCTATGGCTTTGATGCGTACAAGAACGCGTCCTTGGTCGAACTTGTCAGCCAGAAGCGTTCGATGGCTGTTCAGTTTGTTTCGCACTGCGGTGCTATTTCGAGGCGTGATCAGTTGGTGCGATCGTTACAATCTGCTAGGCTAACAGTGGACGTTTATGGCGCATGTGGCAATCACAAGTAAGTAGCCTAACAGTTTCTTATCCAAGGAGTGTTGGGACCACGCGATACCCTTATCTCCGCCCTCCGTAATGCTAGGTTTATTTTTATAATGAATAAACGTGCCTATTCGTGTCCCTCCGTCTCTACAGGTGCGCTCGTAACAACCCGGAGTGTGAAAAAATGCTGGACACGGTTTACTGGTTTTACCTTTCGTTTGAAAACTCGTTGTGCGTTGACTATGTCACGGAGAAACTGTTCAACGCACTCGAGCACAACATTGTACCGGTCGTGTACGGTGGTGCCGATTACACACGTTTTGCACCACCCGGTTCATACATCGATGTGCAGGATTACGCTTCCGTCGCAGACCTCGTCGACTATCTGCTCTATCTGGTTGACAATCCACAGGAGTACGTAAAGTACTTCTGGTGGAAGGAGCACTACGCCCTCGATGACTTCTCATCAGTGTGGTGCCGACTGTGCGAGAAGCTGCATAGCGTTAGCACCAGGGAAGCAGTACAGTACTATCGCGATGTGAAGTCTTGGTGGTATGATGATGTCTGCACGGTCGAGCCGAAGCTTCAATTCACCTAAAGGGTAATAGAAACATCCACAACAAATGATTGCCTCGGTCGGTGTTGCCATCTTAGCTATTAGAATGCGAGGGAAAGATAAGATCCTTCTCTCATGAACATGGCAGCACGCGCTCTCTTCTACCCAGACTACTACATTAACCTTTAGCAGCAACAGGAAAGGATTGAGGTGTTTCTAACACAGGGTATGCGTCACGATCATGCCTCGAAGCATCGATCTCTTTCTCTTTGACTTACCCACTAGGTGCTCGGTACGCTCGTATATTCTCATTAGTCAGCGTTTCACATACCTGGCACGGGATACTAATAGTATCCAGCCTGGATGAGTGGCAATGGCCTTGCAATGCCTATAGGCTATAGGCCAATTATGCTGGCTCTTGTATGCGCATCGTTCCGTATCGTTTCAATTTTAAGCTGGTTATTTGTTACACAAATAAAGATTCTTTAATGTATGTGTTTGGTTGTGTAAGGATAAACAGAGACGTCTTATGTGATATGTAGTACATCCATGCAGGCGTAACTTCATGCACCGGAAGAGAAATGAGAATTCGGCGGAAGTATCAAGGTCTACCGATGGTGCAAGCGGCAAGCGAAGACAAATCACAAGCATGGGAAGCAGTACAGTACTATCGCGATGTAAAGTCCTGGTGTTATGATGATGCCTGCACAATCGAGCCAAATCTGCAGGTTTGAGATTTTGCTACCACATATGAAAATGACTTTTACTTTTTATTTGAAGGTAATAAAGCGTCTTTCTTCTTTCTAGTTGATTCGAAGGAATGTATCCATATCTACTCATTTCATTTGCACCCAACCCCGCAGACATTTCCCATACAAAATCGGGCATTTTTGTAAGGGGTTTGTTTACGGGGAAAGGTAACAGGGTGGTAATGTACGAGATAAGGCAGACCTTCCAAAAAGTGACATTTGGCTACTAAGAATAGTATACCGACACACTAAGCTGCGAGTAATATCGGCCTGATAGTTTATTGCTTCGTTTCTTAGCTCTCAGTTTATTCGATAAGACAATCGCAGTTTATTCGATAAGACAATCGCAGTTTATTCGCTAAGACAAACATCTTTTTTGAAGACTCCCGTATGTTGACGTGTTATGCAACGTACTGTTCTATGCTGCTGATCAGTGACGACAGTGGGCAGATAACGACATGTGCAAAAAAAACAGAACTACTAGCACATTTTAATACAAAACCTTGTAAAGAACGAAAAGGAGGATTTCGGCGCTGTTTGTGCCGCTCATCTGCGCATGTCTTTCACCATCAATTAGCTGCCCACCGAAAGGTTGCCTCTCTTGACTTCATCTGCGTCAAGAGTGTGTGTGTGAGTGTGTCACAATAATCGATGTAATAGAACGTACAACAGGGGCCCTTCTCTTCCCTTAACAAACTGTCTGTTCCTATCAAAGGGGGTCAAATAATGCTAGTTTTCCTTTTATGTTCCCATTGAGAAAAAAAAGTATTCGAGATGACAAATTCCGGCTCCAACCAGTGAGCCCAGCTTTGGAGTCTTCATTCTTTGGAGGGGGCCTTTGGGCCGAGAATTATTAGCAAATCTCTCAGGAATCTCGCAACCGTACCGTGCATAGTGAGCATGCTCGGTGAGCGTGCAGAGAGAGAGGGAGAGAGAGAGAGAGCGAGAGAAAGAAAGAGAGAGAGAGAGGAAGAGAGAGAGGAAGAGAGAGAGAGAGAGAGAGAGAGAGAGAGAGAGAGAGAGAGAGAGACGGAATCGTTTTGGTTCAAGCTATGGTGACCATCCTTTCTGGGCCAGTCCATGGTCTCGCGCTACTACCGTTCGGTTCGCACGTGTCCGTACTGAATGAATTCACGGTCCGTTGCAATCGTTCGGTCCGTTTCTTGCTGCTGACTTCATGAGACGCGCGAGTGGTGTTAGTTTGTTCAACGAAGGTCGACGACGATCAGAGTTTTAGGAGACCACCAGGAAAAGGCCCGGAAGCAGAAGGCATCCGGAAGTTTCAATCAAGTTTATCCTCTTCAATCCACTCGTCTCCAAAAACTCTCGGTGCTTCCGCGCTATTCGAAGGAACGCAACGCAGGTGGTGTGATAGTTTTGGAAGCGGCGCTGGAGGAGTATCCTGTGTTGGCGATTGCCGGTGGTGAGCATCGAGGGGAAGCTGAAGCATCCTGGCCTTGCATAAGCACAGCCTGTGTGGAGAAGTTGTATCACTCAGCCAAACTACGCAGTGACGGATTCATCGTAATGCTCAACCGTACCGATGAGACGTAAGTAGCACCAGCAGCAGCAGCAGCCTCACAGGCAACAGAGTCACATATTCTTGAGTTGTTGAGTGTGCTCAATAGCTACATGTACAATATACGGGTATCTGTATCTACAGCTATATATCCGTCCGTAAGATACTAACAAAATATATATATATATATATATATATATATATATATATATACATATATTGGGTTCCCCTTGGCAGCCACTAGCCCTGAAGAAGAATCGTATCCTGTTTGCACTTTTACTTTCTCTCTCTCTCTCTCTCTCTCTCTCGCGCGCGCTCTCTCTCTCTCTCTCTCTCGCGCTCTCTCTCTCTCTCTCGCGCTCTCTCTCTCTCTTAATCTCTCTCTCTCTCTCTTGGAGAGGAGCCTCCGAGCTGTCAAGTACCATAGGAGTCTTCTGCTGAATCGCTCCCTACTCTGTATCACGTAACCAAGGCACAGCTTCACCACAGTGGAGCCTGATCCCGTTTTCCTCTCGGATGCAACAGAATCAATTATTAATTCGGTGCAGCTTGCAGTCGCTATTGGTACCAGCGGAGCGTACTGGTATTCCTTGCTTTTTGGGCGCCCAACCATCCCAGTTCCAAATCACCCCGTTTTCGGAGTTATCAAGTCGTTTGCTTCCGATGCTTCTGTGAGTTTTAATCCAGAGTACCAGAGTCGAATGGAAGGATAGCAAACATCCGATTCGATTCATGGCTGTGTTGGTCACCGATTGTCACTCTGTGCGGTACGCGTGCGCCTGCCCTATGTGGGCACTTGGGAGACTTTCTATCGGTTGGTGGGTCTGCTCCTCGCTCCCTAAGAAGGGCGCTACGTTAGACAGGCTATGTAGTTATCAATGAACTGCCACTGGACCTCGTTTGGCAATCGAAACGGTTGATGCTGAAGGTGAGACATCCATGTACCGCATTACGGGGTAAGAACGAGGCTATGACTTTTCGGTTTGCAGTCTACGACTTTTAGAGTACTTGTTTGCCAGCGAAATCACCCAGCAGCCAGCCCCAGCATACCCCGTTGCTGCCGGGTGCGTCTTATGTAACCGGATCCGCTTTCAGATCGGATGGGCCACGAATTAAATGCAGGATGTAGGTGATGCGCAGCGGTTACGAGCGAGTGCAGGACTCCACCGCTCCAGCCAGTGTTGGATAGTGCAAACCGATTAATTTCACTTATTCTCCCTGCCTCTCTCTCTGTCTGTCTATCTACGTCTTCCTTCTCTTGCGCCGTTCTTTCTCTCTCTCATACTTGTTCAATTTTTGTTTCAATTGATTCCCTGTGTTGGGCAGACGATTGGATGTCTCGGTAGTTTAGATAATGCTGAAGCTACCCAAAGGACTGAAGAAGAAAAAGAAAGGCAAAAAATCAAAGAAAGACCAGGAGCTATTCACCGAGGAGGAGCTAGAGCAGTATCGGCGGGAGCATCAGAACCATTCGGCGCTCAATTCGGCGGCCCCATCGGACAGTGAGGAACAACAGCAGCCGCAGTCACAGCACCAGCTGGCGGCATCGGTAGCGGGCGCAGGTGGCGAAAAGTCCGGTGAAACTGACGAGGAATGGTCCAAGTTTGCGGCCCTCACCAGTGGAATTGACTCGGTGCTCAAGAAGACCCAGGGTGATCTCGATCGCATCAAGAGCACCTCGTTCTTCCAGAAGGTCCCAACCAAGGTCGAGCAGGAGGAGCGAGAACGCGAGGAGCGGGAGCGGGAGCGCGAGCGCTGCGCACAAGAGGAGCAACGTCGGAAGGCCGCTGAAGAGGCAGCACAGGAGGAGAAGCGATCGGCGGAGGAGCTGATCAGTGCGGTTGTCGAGCTATCCGAATCCGAGCACAACTCGGAAGCAGAGGAGGACATCTTCGACACCGGGTACATCGATGCGATTACCCGCGGGGAGCTACCGATCGCGTACGTGCCCGAGTCACCGGTACTAGAGTCATTCGACGGACCGGACCCGTTCGACACCTCATACGCGGAGAAGGTCATCAAGGGACCCGAGGTATCGAAGCGGGGCAAAAAGCTAGTGAGCATCGGATCGGCCGTCGAGGTACTAACTGGACGCGTCGACGGGGCCGGTACCGGTGCGGCCAAGCAGCGCAGACAGCGGCGTGGACCGCAGAATCTACTGCTCGCCAGTTTCGACGAAGGAGACCAACAGCAGCAGCAGCAGCAGCAGCAGGGCGAACAGGGTCACGATGACGCTGTAAACAGCGATCGGAAGGATTCGACGGCTCTAACCCTGCTCGATGACTCAGCCGACCTACCGTCATCGAACATTGAGATCGACTTGAGCGTATCGCTCCACTTGAATCTACAGAAGCAGCAACAGCAGCAGCAGCAACAAGACGAAGAATACTCCCAGATTCCGGAGCAACCGGACTTAGACGAGTTTGACGAGTTAAAGTCGCGCGAACCACTCTTGGTGGCAGGTAGTGACAATCTTGAGCTACTGCTAGGAAAGCCAGAAGGTAAGCTAACATGAACGTGGTATCCCACCCGCTATAAACACCAGACATAATTCTTTCTGATTACTATTACTTGTTTTGTTTGTTTTTTATGGTTTTTAGTTAGCCTGCATTGCTTCAAAAGATGAGGAGTTTTTTTGTGAATATGGAATTAAAAAAATAATAATAGAAAAACAACCGCAATAGCCAGGGATAGACAATATTTTTATTGATGCAATCGCTCCCTTGAATTTAAAAAAAAACTTTTTTGTTGAACAAAAAAAACATAATACTCATATCCGCTTTCTCGCGGATCTTTCTCTTTCTCTCTCTCTCTCTCTCTCTCTCTCTCTCTCTCTCTCTCTGTCTCTCTCTGTTTGTTTCTCTGTCTCTCTCTGTCTCTCTCTATCTCTCTCTCTCTGCCTTTCTCTGTCTCTCTCAATCTCTCTTTCTGTGCAGTAAAAGAAGCAACAGGGGTTTCATCCGATACCACCAGCATACTCATCTTAGACGCCTTTGACGCACCGGAATCGGACGATCCGTTCTATACCGGGTTTGTGGAGCGGTTGCTACCGGCGACAGCCGTCGAGGACGACGAGTTTGATCCCCGAGCAATCACAGAAGAAGAAAAAGAAGAAGAAGAAGCGGGCAGCGTCCGTGCCGCCACACCGGATCTCTTCTCAGCCGACCACGGTTCGGACTCACGACACACAGCGGCCCCTTTGCAGGATCTCCTGTCCGTGAGCAGCTCGGATCTCACCGGGCTCGGTGACAAGCCACTCGAGGTAGCAGCCGGACCACACGAGGTATCGCGTGCTACCAACGAGCAAGCGGCCGATCCCTTCGATACGACTGCGATCGACCTGATCGTAGCACCGGGCAAGGCCGAGCTAAAGTTTCTCGAGGAGGAGCTGCTGCGGTCATCGTCGTCGTCGGCGGATCCGCGTGGCCCTTGTATCATCCACTCGCTGAGCGATCCCGACTTCGATCCACGGGCCGACAACGACGACAACGTTACCAACGGCACACAAGCAGCGGGCGGGCCGGAGGACGTACGACTAGAGCAGGATTTGCAGTCGCTGGTGCAGCGCAAATCTTCGTTAAGTCTGCACATCAGTGCCGGTGGTGGTGGTGTCATCGGTGTCACCGCTGCCAACCGCAGCAAATCTGTAGTGTTTGCCGTCGTAACACCGGATCTGCTGAAGCTCGACGGTGCTGACCGTTCGTCGGTGACCAAGAAACCGCTGACACCGTACTACAGCCGCGAATCGTCCCTGCCGGACTTGGAGGCTGATCCGTTCGATACTTCGTTCGTGCCACCCGTCGCACCGACTTCGCTCGAACTCAGTCTCCTCGAGCAAGAGCTGACCAGCACCGAAAGCGGCGACGATTTCAACCCGCGGGCAGAGGAGTTTCCAAGAGTCGAGCAAATCCGGATTCCGGTACCGGTCACCAAACGATCGGCGGCGGATCTGCTCGGTTCGGGCTACGATCAGCAGCAGTCGTCTGACGCTCAGAAGGTGCTGACTCCGGCGCGGCTTGGTGTTTTGGTCGGTGGGTCGATTGAGCAACCGGAGGAGCTGGACCCGTTCGATACGACGATCGCGCACAACTTGCAACCGGGACGAGCCGAGCTGAAGCTGCTAGAGGACGAGCTGATACCGACCGTGACGAGCGCCCCGACGACCGATATCCTGTCCGACGCGGCCCAAGAGCCTAGCTCGGTCTTTGTCAAAGTGCTCACACCGCAGGTTGGTGGCCGCGGTTCACTAGACTTTGGTGGTGGTGGCGTCAACGACGCGCAGAGTGCGCAGCAGCAGCAACAGTGCGAGGTCGATCCATTTCGATACGTCGATAACGGAGAACATTGATCCCGGTCGGACGGAGATTAAGCTGATCGAGGACGAACTGATTGACCACTACTAAAGGCAGCAGGCCCTTGGTGCAGCAGTTGAAGTAGACAGCAGAAACTGAACACAATGGCGAATCCTTTTCTGATGGACGATGAGGATCCGCTGGAGGGTCGCGATCCGACTCCGAACCCGTTTTTGTTCGGTGACAGCGAGCCGTCCGACGAGCCGGACAATCCGTTCCTAGCGAGCGTACCGACGGCCAACGGGGCCCGAAATCCCTTTGCCATGTTCGGTGAAGCCGATGGGGAAGCGAACACCGGCATGCCCCTGGCACCGCCAGCCACCGGGGTCGGCGATGTCTTCGGTTCGATCGTCACCAGTGGCACGGACCTATTCCTGAGCGATCCCGTCATCCTCCAGACCAACGGCAGCAGCGTACCGCAGGCGCAGGACGCCAGTAGTGCAAACTTCTTCCACACGACGATCAACGAGGAGGACGATCTGATCATACCGAAGCCGAGCTTGCACCTGCACCTGGGTGCGCACAACAACACCGCCCGGATGGGGGGTGATGCTCTGCTCGGTGCGCTCTACTCGAGCGAGGACGAGCTGCGTGGTGGTGCATCGATTGCACCGCACAAGCCGCCACCACCCCGTCCAATACCGCCATCGCACGCGACGCAACAGCTGATCAGCTCGATCGCCGATCAGCTAGATCAAACCACCACCAACCTGCTGCAGAAGATACCGGTCACGCGTACGCCCAGTCCCGTCTCGATGCGTGATCTTCACTCGCCTAGCCCGACACCCGACTTTGGTGATCTGATGACGTCAACGGCAGCCGTTGCCACCGCTCCCGACAATCCATTCGCCAGTGAGCCTGCCCCGTCGGGCCCGACCATGACACCAGGCGGACAGCATTCGGAGCAGAGCATACAGAAGCCACCGAGACCGAGGCCACCGCCACCGAGGCCTGCGCCGCCGGCTCGTAGTTCGCTAGCGTCGACACCAGTTGGCGCAACGCAGCCACCGGCACCGCCAGCACCACCAGCATACCAGGATCCGGATCTGTTCGATTTGTTCGGATCCGATCCGCGTCCCATTGCTTCACCCAAGCCGCCAGCTCCCAAGACCAAGGAGGACATTCTCTCGCTGTTCTCGATGCCGGCACAACCGGTTGCGGCCGCGACTACTCCCGAGCCCAAGAAGCCCGATCTGCTGAGTGACGATCTGGATGATCTGCTCCGCGGTGGTGATGGTACGACAGATACGGCACCGGATGCAGCACCGGAGGCAGCGTTTGTGCCGTACCTGAGCGAGCAACCACAACGTCCGGTGCCACCAGTACCGCATACAGTAGCAGCAGCGCCGACGGCGACGGCAACGACGGCGGTCACGAAGATCTTACAGGAACAGCCGCCTCCGGAACAGGCGATAGCACTGGATGCGGAGCTGATGATGGAACCATCGCCCGAGATTGTGTTCGAGGTGGCACCGGCTTCGGAGCCGGAGAGTGATGCGATGCGCTCGGAGGTTTCGTCGGAGTACAGCCCGACCGGTTCAAACCTGACGTCCGGCAACATACCGAGCTCGGTGTCCGGTAGCATCGTCAATCTGCCGCTCGGGGCGGTGGCAACTAGTGACGAGCTCGAGTCGGAAACGACCGTGACCGCGACCGCGACCGCCGTACTCGAAACAACTGGTACCGAGTACGTCGAACCGGTGGTGGCTGCCAATCCGTTCGAGATGGAAACGGACAGCGGCCCGGCTGTCAGTGGTGTTTGTGGTGGGCTGGCGTATGCGACCGAACTGTTCGGGGGCACGACCAACGTCACCAACAACAACACGATGGAGGTGGAACCGCTAGAGGTTGGTGCAGGGGCAGAAGCACCAGCAGCCACCGCCTGCGCTGTTTCCGCCGAGCAGGATGCGTTCGATTCGTTTGCTGCAAAGTTCGAGAGCCGCAGTCAACCGTCTGGTCCTGGTGGGACCGCTCCTGGGCAACCGATAATACCCTCGGTTGGTAACATTTTCCTGCAGGACGACGGTGGCGTCAGTGGTGCCGATGCTTGGGGTACCGATGGTATAGGTGGTGGTGATGGTGGTGGTGCCGATGGATTCGGTAACGATGATGGTTTCGATGATATGTTCCTGTCCATGCAAGCACCGCCGAAGGCAGAGGTAAGTCATATAGTATCGTGAATCAATACCAGACAGTTTCGCGTACTAAACTACAAGAAAATTTGGTTTGGGGAAGATTAGTGTAAACCATCGTACAACGGCATTAAGTTTAGAAAGGGGGGGGTCTTCGAAAACGGTATTTTTTCCGGTCGTAGCCGCCTGATGGGCCATCTGAAATATGCAAATCAATATTAAAATTGACAAACTAGAAGATTATCCAGGTAACCCCGTTGAGCTTTGATGTTGCATTCCCATTTTCTCAATTTTTGGCAGCATTTTGAAGTGAAGAAAAAGTGATCACACCATAATCAAACGCGGGTTCGTCGCCGAGACGAAAGAATAGGCCCAAGGCTCAAAGTGTCTATAATAAAACTTTAAGAAACGGGCTCGTCGCTTAAACGAGCAATTCTTTTGTTTTGGACCAAAAACGCGCACAATTTTGAAGCAGAAAATTGCTTACCTATATTTTTTTCGCAAATTCCATGATGAACTAGAACTTTTCAAGTATATTTGATCGTAGTTTGTGTACAATTTATTCACATCCATGGCATCAAACGCTTCAATGTAGCGAGCGATGTATTAAATCTGCATGAAGCGCAAATTTAACAAAATCAGTATCTTTGTCAGTTTTTTTTTCGATTGATCCAGCAAATTTACACAATAATGTCACGTAAAGTAAATGTCAGGAAAAAAAATCAATATTCAACATCGTTTTTGTTGAGCCAAGAAACCGACGAAAAAAAGTTAATAAAAAATTACATATTTTACTAGCGTGTTTCCATGTATTAATATACGCTGCTTGACGTTACAGCACGATTCGGATGAGGACCGCGAGTTTTCTGTCGTCATAAGGCCGAAGAATGGGCTGGAGGTGGGCTTCTCGGCGCCGGCCCTTGCACCACCGCCCAAAAGCCCACTGACCGCCTCCATCTACTCGGGCGACTCGTCGCCGCGCGTCAACCCGTTCGACCGGCCCGACGACGAGGACGAGGGTGAAGGTGAAGCGATTCCGGTCAGCATGCCAGACAGTAAGTAGTGGGTGGTGAGTGGTGTATGACAAATTATTACATATGTTTCGGGGGTGGGCGGGTTTTATTGCAGAGCCGCAGCTCGAGCGCACCGATTCGCAGGAGACCCCGCCGACACCGCTGTTCGACGAGGACGTGTCGCAGCCGCTGGAGGACTTCCCGCGCGTCAGTCACCACGGTGACGGCTGGGAGATGCAGCTGCGCCAGCCGAACAAGAAGAAGATCACGGGACAGCGGTTCTGGAAGAAAATCTACGTACGGCTGGTGTGCCAGGGCGACAGCCCGGTGCTGCAGCTCTACAATGCGGCGAACGACAAGGAACCATTCCAGGAGCTGCCGCTGCAGGCGTGCTACTCGGTGTCGGAGATCGGTGCCCAGCAGTTCGACAACTTCGGCAAGATCTTCACCGTGAAGCTGCAGTACGTGTTCTACAAGGAGCGGCCGGGGGTAAGACCGGGCCAGGTAACCAAGGCCGAGCGACTGACCAACAAGCTGAGCCAGTTCGCGGCGTACGCGATACAGGGTGACTACCAGGGCGTGAAGGAGCTCGGCAGCGACCTGAAGAAGCTCGGGCTGCCGGTGGAACATGCGCCGCAGGTGTCGCAGCTGTTCAAGCTCGGCTCGATGAACTACGAGGACATGAAGCAGTTCTCGGTCTGCATCGAGGAGGCACTATTCAAGATGAACGTTCACCGGGACCGAGCACTCACGTACAAGACTGAGGAGGTACAGGTGACGGCGGTGGACGAGCTGTACGTGGAGCAAGATGCCGAGGGTCACGTGCTCAAGCAGATTGCCCGCGTCCGCCTCTTCTTCTTGGCCTTCCTCACTGGTAAGTTTGCTCGTCTCGTTCTGCTCGACATCGGCCAGCCATTAAATCATCTCTCTCTCTCTCTCTCTCTCTCTCTCTCTCTCTCTCTCTCTCTCTCTCTCTCTCTTTCTCTCTCTCTCTCTCTCTCTCTCTCTCTCTCTCTCTCTCTCTCTCTCTCTCTATCTATCCCTCTCTCTCTCAATCTCTTGGACAGGCATGCCGGACATCGAGCTCGGCGTGAATGATCTGTGGCGCCAGGGCAAGGAGGTGGTCGGCCGGCACGATATCATCCCGGTGGTGACGGAGGAGTGGATACGGCTGGAGGGAGTCGAGTTTCACAACTGCGTGCAGCAGGACGAGTACGAGCGGAGCCGGACGATAAAGTTCAAGCCGCCGGACGCCTGCTACATCGAGCTGATGCGGTTTCGCATTCGACCACCGAAGAATCGCGAGCTTCCGCTCCAGCTCAAGGCGACCTGGTGCGTCACCGGCAACAAGGTGGAGCTGCGGGCCGACGTCCTCGTGCCCGGCTTCGCGTCCCGCAAGCTCGGCCAGATCCCGTGCGAGGACGTCTCGATACGCTTCCCGATACCCGAGTGCTGGATCTATCTGTTTCGTGTGGAGAAACACTTCCGGTAGGTCCAGGAAGCTCTTCTACCCGGACGTCGATCTGGTCTAACGTTTCTCTCTCTCTTCCTCTCTCTTTCTCTGTTCTTTCTCGTCTGGTGCAGGTATGGCTCGGTGAAGTCCGCTCACCGGCGCACTGGCAAGATCAAAGGCATCGAGCGCATTCTGGGCGCGGTGGACACGCTGCAGGAGTCGCTGATCGAGGTGACATCCGGGCAGGCCAAGTACGAGCATCATCACCGAGCGATCGTGTGGCGCTGCCCGCGCCTACCGAAGGAGGGCCAGGGTGCGTACACTACGCACCAGCTGGTGTGCCGTATGGCACTGACCAGCTTCGACCAGATCCCGGACCAGCTGGCCCCGTACGCGTACATCGAGTTCACGATGCCTGCGACGCAAGCCTCCCACACAACCGTGCGCTCGGTTAGCGTTCAGGACTCCGAGAGCGATGAGCCGCCGGAAAAGTACGTTCGCTACCTGGCACGCCACGAGTACCGGTATGTTGAAAATGACATCTTTATTATGCGTTGCCTCCTTCCTAACTCTCTCTGTCTGTCTGTCTGTCTGTCTGTCTGTCTGTCTGTCTCTCTCTCTCTCTCTCTCTCTCTCTCTCTCTCTCTCTCTCTCTCTCTCTCTCACACACACACACACACACACAAACACAGCGTTGGCATTGAGCATACGACGGGCGAATCGATGAATCCGTACCTGGCGGCGACGACCGTCGCGAAGCAGCCGCCGCCGATTCAGGAGGAGCAACCGATGGCCACCACACCGATCGCTCCGAGTGATTCGGACTCCGATTCGAACTAAAGCCCTGTTCCAGGAGCATCAGCACTCGAGCAATAGCGTTGCCAGCGTTCAACCCTACAGCTATGCGCTATTGTGAGGCTCCACAGACTGGGAGAGACTGTCCTGCTCTAGATCCACTAATCCAAGCACTAAAACACGCAGAAGTAAAACGAAGAAAAAAAACAAACGGCAAGCGCGCGGCTAGAGTTACGATACCAAATTGCAGCGCGCGGAAGCATTTACACCTAAACACAATATATGTACGCCCATAGTAGACTACCCAGTATGCCAGTAATATTTAACCGTACTTGTATAAAAGTCCTGCATCTATATACATATAGAATGGTCTATGTATAAAAATAGAAACGCCAACAAACAACACGCAACCAATATCATACACGAACACAAAACCAAACCTATCTTCTGTTGATACGCGTACTCCAACTCGTAAGTGCGCGCGAGAAAGAGAAAAAGAAAGAAAGAGAGAGAGACAGGAGAAAGCGATAAAGAGCGATAGAGAGAGAGAGAAAGAGAGAGAGAGAGAGAGAGAGAGAAAAGAAAGAGAGAATGGTGAGGGCACTGGGTACAAGCGTATGTACTTGTTGTTGCATCCCGCTGCAGGCTTTGCGTTTAAGGATCTTCGCCGCGTTCGATGTTGGGTGCCTGAGAGCCGTGTCGCCTTCCTTGACCCTCCCACCAGTCAGTCAGTGAGCCATCGTTACCGCTTACTGCGCATCCTCAATCCGGTGTAGTTGTTTTGTCCCAAGCATTGCCATCTGCGCAATGGAGCGTGTTTGTGTTTTTTGTTTCCCGAGCACCAGCATGGGTTGATCCGCTGCGTATGTCTATTTCCTATAGCCAATAATGTAGCTAGTAAGCTAGTGCAACGCCTGTTCCTGCTGTGCGCAGGCGCCAACTTGAAGCGAGCGCAAATCATCCCGCTTCCAAGACGGGTTGTGGGTGGGAGGTACGACAATACTCATCGTTAGCGCACGGATAAGAAAAAGTGACCTAACGGAACTCACGAAATCACGAATGATCTTTCCTTCCCCCACCCGTGGGTGGGATGAAGAGAGTATCCATTCAAATGAGCTGTTACTTTATCCTGGAAGCCTGGAACTGTTTATTACAAAAAAATCCAAATGTCCACATGCCACTTTGTTGCTTAAAGCGCGTTAGTCAGTTCAGCAAGCATTTATGAGGGTTAGACCGTTTCTAGACCGTTTCTACACTGCGCCAAAATTTTTGCTGCCAAAACGAAACTTATTGGATTCCCATAGGAATCTTGTATATTCCCATAGGAATTCTATGGGAATCCAATAAGTTTCCTTTTGGCAGCGAAAATTTTGGCGCAGTGTAGAAACACTCTTAGACCGTTTCTACACTGCGCCAAAATTTTCGCTGCCAAAAGGAAACTTATTGGATTCCCATAGGAATCTTGTATATTCCAATAGGAATTCTATGGGAATCCAATAAGTTTCCTTTTGGCAGCGAAAATTTTGGCGCAGTGTAGAAACGGTCTTAGGCCGTTTCTACACTGCGCCAAAATTTTCGCTGCAAAAACTAAACTTATAGGATTCCCATAGAATTCCTATTGGAATATACAAGATTCCTATGGGAATCCAATAAGTTTCGTTTTGGCAGCGAAAATTTTGGCGCAGTGTAGAAACGGTCTTAGAGGGAGGTGGATCTGCTTCATTTTCGTCTGCTTTCGTATATTCATTCATTCATTTTCGTCTATTCGCATCTGCATTGTATCCGTTTTCCCGAGAAGGAATTTTGTAAAATGTCTGGGTGTCGATCGACTTACAGAGAATAGGATAGTTGCAAGTGATAGCCCGACCACAGCTAGATTCATTTATGTTTGAGGACTTCTTCTTTGCGTGTGTGTACAGCAGCAGACCATTCAGAATGGTGGCCGTGGGTCACATAACGGCAGTGTAGGATGCGCACAGGATGCGACCGATGTTATGGATGCGATGGACAAATTCGTGAAGCTAAGTATGTTGACTGGTTAAAAGATATACGGAACGTGGCACCAGGCCAGGCCGGTTGACGTAAGTAGATCAGCATCGGGTTACTAAACGGAGGCATCAGGGTGCCTAGAGTTTCAACCACAGGAGTCAGGAACTACTATTCCAACTCAACAGATTAGCTAAACTATTCCACTAAACCCCCCGCAAAAGACAGCAGCAAACTAAGCACCAAACAAACAAAGAAAAAACATACATACACGAAAATCAAACAAAACCTAAAGTATTTCGCCCAGTATTTGCCGCCTTTAACCAAACCGCAGTGTTTACTCTAGTCGTATGCTGGTCTAGCTGGTTTTTCGTTTCGTTCCGGGTCCACTTTTCGATTTTTCTTTTAGGTTAGGTAAGGTTTAAAGGACCTCCGTACTCCAGAGGTCCTAGCCTGTACTCAAAACAAAAGAACATACACGTACACACTCATAAATAACGATTATTATAGAGCTCGGCAGGACGGGAGCCCAGGATGGGGGTGAAGGGGTGTGGGGGGATCTTAAAATGTTATATCAATGAGGGCGTGCATGTAGTGGTGACGCGCAACCTACATACTAGACCATAACCAGCATTTAATCCGCATTGTGCTGCATTTAACCCATTGGATGCTGCAAATAGCTCGTATGCTTACAGTGACTTCTCATCATCCCCTTCCGCCCCAACCCCCCTTCCGCAAAAAGAACCCACCCAGATGTTGGGATATTGAAAATGTTAATATATATGGAGTTGCGGTGATTGCCCGTGGTTCGCAAGGAGAGCATGCGTGAGAATGTCTCGCTATTGTTATCGTCAGTGTAGTTTAGTTGGCCGGACATCCGTTTGCACGGCTTCGCGTTCGCGGAACGAAAGCTAATAAGTAATCATACGTAGACATTAGCGAAAAACAGCTCCAACATAGTCCTACTCCTTCTCCTCGTTCTCCCAAAATAGCCAAATGCCCATCCTTCGCTGTCCCTTTCTCTCTCCCATCCTCTCCTCCCTATCTATAATATGATGTATTTCAATATTCAATAAAATGTTGGCAAGAATATGCTGGATAGCAGTTCCCCGTAAAGCATAAAAAAGTAAGGCCCTCGTTGCTACAAGGGTGTGTTTGTGTGTGCTGGTGACGAGTACGTAAGTATACGGTGCGGCCTGTGCGTGCATCAACAATACAAATGCATAAACACCCGGCAACGTTTCAAGGGTCCTACTTGAATTTCGCATCCCTCAAAATCAAAAGTGTGATATTATGGCCCCTCTTGCGTGTGTCTTGAATTGAAAACAAGACTGCTGTAACTGGTGTCCGAAACTGGTGAAAAAACTCAGCATGAACTGTATGAACCATGAATGAAATATCAAAGGCAACTGCGACGAAAATAAAAAAATGGGTACCAAAAACGACACCGCTCAACTGGTGACTAGAGTGAAGTCCACTGTGATCAAATTTATCCTTTTTTTATTTGCAAATAAAGCCTAGCTGGATTTGGACATCTCTTCTCCGGTGATAACAGTTATCAGGGATACTCGCCAAGCAGAGCCAGCTCTATCTAGGCGGAGTGATTACTAAAAGCAGAGGGATCCGCGAGCAACTAAGTGGACTTGAGTCGCAAACGCGCTAGTCAACAGTAGTTTTTTGAGATTTTCCAATCTTTTAGACCGTTTCTACACTGCGCCAAAATTTTCGCTGCCAAAACGAAACTTATTGGATTCCCATAGGAATCTTGTATATTCCCATAGGAATTCTATGGGAATCCTATAAGTTTCGTTTTGGCAGCGAAAATTTTGGCGCAGTGTAGAAACGGCCTTAGACCGATCCTACACTGCGCCAAAATTTTCGCTGCCACAACGAAACTTATTGGATTCCCATAGGAATTCTATGAGAATCCTATAAGTATAAGTCGTTTAGCCGACGATTCGTTTAGCGAGGTTCAGGAGTAAAACGGCAATTACTTTTGAACAGATTTATAAATTCATGGTATCGGCCTATTATTGTGTTGGTACATATGTGACTAGTACACACGTAAAATATGATTCAGATATTTGGGTATTTGGGATCTCTGAGAGGCAAAATGTGAGCAAATGTCACATCTCATCGGTTGTTTAGCTAGACATTCATTTAGCCGAAGTGCAAGAAAAACATAATATTTCGCATCCCCGTCTGACCAGGCTCCATAGTGAGAAGACGGCTAATGAGCTTGCCGCTATAGTGAGAAGGAAGAAAAACGTCAAACACGAGATTCTCAGTATGGAGCTTGCTGCTGGCGGCCTTTCTCTCTGTGTGAGGCCGTTCGCTCCCGCAAAGAACGATTCCTCTCTCAGTATGGAGCTTCGCTGTTTAGCGAAATTCTCAGGGTGTGTGAGTCGCATGCCGCCGTTGATTCCCTGTGTGCCTGCGAGCGAGTGTGTGCGCCACTCGCGGCGAACAGCTGTATGCTCTCGTATGGCGTGTATGATCGAGCGAGAGAGGGATATCGCTTGCCTTTTCTCGCATGGGACCGCGGCTTCGGAGACCGTTTCAAACTATTTTAGTTTTTATATGTTTTTCTCTAATAAAAAAAGGAATTTGAATGTAAAATTGTAGCTATTTAAATTGTTAATGATTTAGGTGTGATTTGGTACCAGATAATCGTTGGTTTGGCCTGTAAAAATGCCGCATCAAGCTGCAGAAGTCGACTCAAAATCGTTTTCCAAAGTTCCTTTTTCATACATTTAGGCAAGAATTGTTGAGCCGGATATTGATTGTTTAGTATTTCTTAATCTTATTTAAACCTGTCCTGTGTATGAGAAGAATTGTAGAACAATTCCTTCCTCAATCACATGTTGGCCGTGAAGTGGTTTGTAACTCTTTTACCCTCGTTCCGCAAGCTGATAGTAAAGATCTATACTTCTTGTACGAACGATGAAACAAAGGATAATAAAGCACTCCGATTCGACAAAAGTGTAACTCTTTTTCTAAATTAGCTGAACATTCAGTCGCAGATTAAAATGCTTTGTTAAGGGGTTTTGTTTCCAAGCAAAAGCAATTGGGAAAGAACGATTCTATCGAGTGCACTACAGAACAACGATGGTGCAAACCCGGTAATAATTTCGGCAATTCTTTTAGCACATTTCTCGAATCAAAACGGTACATTCAATTTTCCCTAATCAACGCACTCTTTACTCTTGGCTTTGCCTTTGAGACCAGCCGGGCTGAAACAAAGGTTGCTTTACAGAATCAAAGAGGAATACGCAAGAGCAACAATAGAGACAACGTAATGCAATATTAGTAGTCTAACGAAACATCGATAGATGTACCTTAGCGGTTAGAAACGGCTCATGAAATACTTCTCGCTTTTTAATAGTGGTATTTGTGTTTTATATCCTGCCTGCTTGCAGACGATCGTACGTAAAACAGTCGGCAACTGCACTTTGTGCGTACCGTTTTGGGGTTGATATAAACTATTAGATGATATTTCAGAAGGCCAAGGCCAAGACCGCTCGTCGGTTGTATCACCTGATAAGAATATCGTCACCACTGAGCCAAACTTGTGCGGCCCTCGTTGATACAGCGCATGTCCTGTTTCAGAAATCGAGGATTGTTGAAGCCAGGATTGAATGGACGCCAATAAGTAAGATTACCTTTCACATCACAGACAACAGCGTGAGCAACCTAAAAACGTGGCTGCATCTGGATATTCTTAACAAAATTGCAAGTGTTTCCTTACATCCCTTGGTTGCCTTTAGCACTAGCGAGATTTAAAACAATTCTGTGACTTGGCGCCGCTATTATGCAATTTGGCACGGACCATTCTTAGTTGAGAAATGCTTTTTACGAGTGCAGAGACTGTTACCAGATGTAGATAATGTTAGTGCAAAGCAAACTGTTGTTGCAAACATTATTCTAAATAGCTCTGCTAAAGTAAACGTGCCGCCTATGCAGGATTAAGCACAGCTCGGCGATGAATCGTTTGCTAAACGATCCTATTTCACAAACAGATTCAGACCGTATAACGCTGGATAGATTTGTGCAAGACACTTGATGAGCAATTTTAGGAGACCGAGACAGGAATTTTTACTATAATCATTTGAGTATCATTTGAGTATTTTTACTATAATCAGTTTGAGTGTAACAACGTTTTCCTGCATCCCTAATGGTACTTCTAGTTCTGGCAGCCACCCACGTTTCCGTTGATTATGAGCTACAATCGTTACATGTAATCTTTCAGTGGCCAAGGCGTGCAGCGTGCCTTGCCGTGGTTGAGCCTTGCTGGTGGAGATCGTGCTTCTGATTGATATCATTTACGGTCCTTGAAATGCCATCCATTTGCTTTCAATGCAAGGTGTGACTGCCTTAGCAAAAATGCACTTCAGCTAGTGCACACTTTGCAGTAGCAAGGGCAACTTTATGAGCCTCGATTTGCATCCGATCGCGGCTCCGTCGCGGCTACTAAATGCCAGCCTTTCCGCAGCTTTTCCCACTGCCAATTACGCTACTGCTGCGAATAGCAATCGTACCTGATCAGCACGCAGTATCGTTTAACCTTATCATCCTTAGAGCTCGCGCTAAACGGTCCATCCCAACGCGATGGGAAGCATGAAAAACCGCATCTCTATGCGGTGGACACCGTGGAGCGCGAGTTGATGATCGAACAAACATTTGGGAAAAGAGCACAAAGAGCAAAACTATTCATACTGTGTGCACAGCACTCTCCGTTTCGCATATTCTTATTGATATGCATACTTATTGATTTCAAGTTGGTAAAATTGTGCACCGTGTTATTGTGCGTTTAAAGTGCTCCGCCACAAAGTTTGGTTCCGATCGCATCGACGAAATACAACCACATCGGCAGGTAAGTATGGTTCTCTCAATAAATAATCGCCATGCATTAATCGTTCTCTCGAATAATTCCAGCCGCGAAACACCCCGATCACGACTACCATCACACAGACACCGACCCACGGCCCCACAGCCATGACCGAAGACGAAGTCGTTCCCTCTACAGAATAACAGCTGTAGCACAGAGCGAGGGAAAAAGGGGGAAGGAACACAGAGAGAAAAGAGAAGCGGGAAGAGAGAGAACCGGCGGCGGCGGCCGATCATTCTCTTTTTTTTGCTCTCAACCGCAGCCACGAGCCACCACGAAGCTGCTTCCTTTCTTCGAGCAGCTTCAGAAAAAGGTCGCAAGTTGGTAACAAAAACCTCCAGCCCCTTTGGTGAGAACGGGAATTGCGACCCACTTGCGACCTTTTTCCAAAGCACGTGCTCGGCTCGAATTTTGCTCGATTTTTTTTCCCTGATTTGCTCGAATTATGGTCGATTGGGTCGTTTTCAAACAAATGCAAATTTTACGTTTGAAGCTCAATAGTAGAGCTAATATAGATTATTTTAAGCTTTAGACATACCCATTTTGATAACACCCTGATTTTTGAATATTTCTTTAACCCTCGGTTGGGCACCCGGCGTTTACCCCTTCGTTGGGCACCCGGGTACCCGGGTACCCCACTCATGTACATTGCATTGTTATGTTCTTGTATCATCGTTTGTATCAGTTTTATGATAAAAATGGTGTTCTAGGGCTAATTTAAGAGTCTTCGGGACGTATTTTTGTTTAAAAATCACAACAAAATGCAATAAAAAACAATAAAAATAAAGAACACAATGCATTGATACCCCTTCGTACGGTCATTCTCTACCGCGTACGTCGTAGAGCAAGCAATAAGATCGTAAAGTGATCGACTTTTTCAGCATATATGTTATTGAAATTATTGATTTCTTCGAATAAATCAGTTTTGAATTGTCATAAGGCACTTTTGAGTCATAAACAATTCAATTAATAGGGCACAATTGAGCTAGGAGATCAGATCAGTTGCTACATAGTACGTTCAGAAAGTAATGAAAATTGATTTTTCTGACAAAACGGTTTGAGATAACGTGTTTAATTTTTTAC
Organism: Anopheles aquasalis; assembly: GCF_943734665.1. Taxonomy (NCBI): domain Eukaryota; kingdom Metazoa; phylum Arthropoda; class Insecta; order Diptera; family Culicidae; genus Anopheles; species Anopheles aquasalis. Next base: position 7,422,197 of record NC_064876.1, on the reverse strand, counting down.
GATAAGGTAGAGGAAGGTTTTAGCTATTATAATGCTCCTGCATTATCGAATATCGAAGGTATCGAAGAAACCACCCAAGAAAAGTGACGATCCGTTCCGGGTTGTGTTCTGGCGGCGAATGCCGTTTATTTCGTTTTTGCGTTTTCTTTTATTTACCTCCACGTCAATCATTTTATAAACATTCAATTATATCGCGTACCCAGCGCGTACTGACCCGGCGTGCATGCTCATGCATGCTTGCGCGTTAGCGGGGACAGTCGCCTTGCTGCTCGCTTCGCTCTTAGCCCTAATTAATTATTATTTCTTCTAGGAATTCGCATATCGGCCGTAAGAGATGATTTGTTTTGGGGAATGGTGTGCTTGTGCGGAATACGCACGAGCATACCACACTATCAATCACACTTTAGTTCGTTCGGCTATGACCAACTGAAAGAAAATGGGACGATTTTTCGTGAACCATGTTTTTAGTTGATGTAACACCGTACAGGGTGTACCATAAAAAATGAGAATGCTTTCATTGCTCTGTTTTGAGTATTTTTTCAACACCAATATGGCATTATGGGGTATCGTTGTGTTCGTAAGAGTCTTATCTATCAAATGATGTATAATAAGTAAAAAAAAACGTGCAAAAGATGTCTGTCCGGAAAAATGTATTCAAAGGCGACAGTGTCGAGTTTGCTTCGCGCCCAAGAGAAATCTCATAGATATAACAGCGGTCCTCAGATGTAATCTTGGCATTGTTTACAGGATTAAACGTTCTATTCATGAAGGGCCAAGGCCTAGGAAACACGTTAGTGATCGGCAACGATCTGAGCGCACTGAAAAAGAGGTAGGATACGTCAGAGCAAAAGTTAGCTAAATCCAGTGCAATCCATATGAAAGCTTGCATAAGAGACGAATATCTCAAGATCCTGCCTGCATCGGTTGGCCAAATATGACCTAAAAGCAACTTCTAGTGCTACGGTGAAGTGTTATTTAATAGTAGGAAGGATAAAACAGCTTTAGACAGGATAAAACATAGTTTGAAAATGGCACCAGTTTTCATAAAATCCAATACTAAAATGAATATTGATGTTTATATCACTTTTTTGAAGAAACAAGTTTTAGCATTGATTAAAGCAAACTTCAAAACACCAGAAAATGTTGAGTTTCAGCAAGATGGAGGCCCCTGCGATACATCTTAACGGTCTGAAACATGGTTGAAGGAAAACATGAATTTTTGGTCGAATGATTTATGCCCTCCAAGCGGTCCTGAATTAAATCGGTTGGGCTATTCAATATGGGCGTTTGTTCGACCTAAGACCTGTGAACCATAACACCATACACGGTTGGTTCGCTGAAATCGTTTATCATCAAAGCCTGGTCTTCTAAGTTGGACACCTATTTTACCGAAGGTGTTCTCGAATTCGTAAGCGCTTTGTGAAATTAATTGAGAAAACAGGCCGACAAACCCACTCATTTTGTTTGTTTTTGATAAACAAAGAAATATAGAGCGAATGAAATACTTTGAAACAGTAGAAAATTTAAAAAAAATGGCTTTAAACTTCAATAAAAGATTTTCTCATTTTTTTATGGTACACCCTGTAGAATGTCCCCTTTGTATGGGCCATTGGTCTGGGGCGGATCATCCGGACCTACAGAAAAACATTCCGTTGGTGCCAGTAATTCATCAAGTCCTCATACATTTCTGTTTGCGTGTTCTATGACAGGAAAGAGGTCTGCGATGATCCAGGCTATACCAGTGGTCCATAGAAAGGGGGCGTTCTACGATGTTACATCAACTAAAAACATGGTTCACGAAAAATCGGCCCATTTTCTTTCAGTTTGTGATAGCCGAATGAAATAAAGTGCGTTGAGTAGCTAAATCCTACCTCTACGTTGGCGTAGAAAATTCAATACCTTATCTCAAACCGTTTCGTCAGGAAAAATCCAATCTCATCACTTTCAGAACGCACCATGTATATTGATCTCTGTGGTCTACGAAAATGCCCTAAAACCTTTTCGATGAATATTACTGTATAATTTACTCATATGTTAAGAAAATAACACTATACGAACCATTTTTAATCAGTTTGAGAAATAATAAATAATTTAAATTGCACATAAAAGGTTTCAAAATATGTTGATTATTTTTCTCCTATTGCTCGTTGAAAAGCTCAAACGTAATGAATTTTTCAACAAAATGTTGTATTTTATCTAATTAACAATTGATAAACACGGCAACATGAATAAATGTTGATAAAAAGTGTAGTTTTGTGTTTATAAACATAGCACATGTGCATAGCCAACGTGTGGGGTACCCGGGTACCCGGGTGCCACTGGGCGGGTGGTAATTTCATCGGGCCATAATTGCTTTTAAATATGAGTTATCAAAACAATTTCAACGCCAATTCGGCTTGAAATGAGTTGTACTTTGGGGATCCGGAGTTTCGTAAAAAAATATTGACGGGAAGGCATTCATTTTTTCGTTGAAACTTGAAATGGGTACCCGGGTACCCGGGTGCCCAACCGAGGGTTAAGAATTACTGGGGTGCTGTGCTAAAATGATCAGCAATGATTTAAAATGGAAAGCGGAGGCAAAAACTAGAGCCGGCAGCCATGCAAGTCTCCGAAGACTGGCTGAAAGATAGTGAACATGTCCAGGAGAGATCCAACAATCACTTCCAACAGGATTAGGGATGCATTGGACTTGTCTGCGAGCACAGTAACAGTCAGGGGACGATTAATAGAAGCTTGTCTGTACGCACGAAGTCCCCATAAAGTACCCTTGTTGACGAATCAACATTTTTTTTAGTTGGTATCTTACGGATACGAATCAACATGTTGCTAATCGTCTTAAGTTTTCAAAAATCTACGTCAACTGGTGACGAAAAATGGCGCAATGTTTTGTGATCTGATAAATCCAAAATAGTGTTGCTTGGATCAAAATACCGTCGTTAGTACGTAAGACGTCCATTTGCCACAGAATTTCAACCACGGAATACGGTAAGGACATTGAAACATGAGGAGGCCAATGTAATAGTATGGGGATGTTTTTCCTCCTATATTGCCTGGCCATTTTATCGTATACCAGGCATCATAGACCATCATGCATACACCAGAATCCTTGTCTAGGTCATGCTTTCTTATGCTGAAGAAGAAATTCCATTGAAATTATTATTTCAACAGGATAATGATCCTAAATATACTAGTGAACGCGTAAAAGCGTGGATTCAGCCGAAGAACATCGAGGTTATGGAGTGGCCAGCGCCGTCTCTTGATCTCAATTCCATTGGGAATCTATGGGTAGATGTCAAATGTGCTGTTTCGGAAGCAAAGCCGATGAAAATGGAAGAGTTTTGGTCAGTAAATCGTGGGCTGCGATCCCTGTCCCTCGATGTCAAAGACGTGGGAGCTCTATGCCTAAGCGATGCGCCTCTGTAATCAAGAATAAAGGCTATTCTACAAAGTATTGAAGTGGAAAAAACAATATCAGTACCACGGAACCTTTTTTTCTTTTCAAATTTGATATTCTCGAGTGGAAATACTAGGAATGGTGAAACACTGCTATTTTTTTGAACAGCTACTTTTTTAGTTATTTTAAAATTGCTCTTAGTAATAGGCTGATTTTAAAAAGTAAACTATGCATTCTTGTTTAGTTTTGTTCCTTTTTGTATACACAACAAACAGATTTCGAATCGATGCATGAATTATCATTTTATGTTACTTTTTAGCTTTTGAACCAGCCACTGCTATTATTTTGAACACAATTGAAGGATCGCAGGATGTCGATGTTGCTCAGCCGAGATCGTCGCTGAGGGTACGACGCCGCTGATGGTGCTGGATGTGCGTTGAGTTGGGTAAAACTCGCCGTTTATGAAGCGCAGGATCGCAGGTCTTTTTTTTCTCGTTCAGTCGGGACGAGCCCGTATTTATTGTACAAAATACAATGGCCCCGCTTCCCTCGCTCTCAGCCCCTGGGAGCTTTACAGGTGTTTTGCTTCCCAGGGGCCGTAGGAGGATCGCAGGTCTGGTTCGGCCGGATCGTCGCTGTTATTCTTACTGGCGTCGCTGGTGATGTTGAACGAGCGTTGGGTTTTTTAGGAAAAAACCCGCCGTTTAGGATGCGCAGGATCGCGGGTGTTGTTGCTGTACTCTGGATGTCCAGTGTTCGCCGTTCGTTGTGATGAAGCCTCGGTTCAGGGGTAGGCTACGGGTAAACTAGGCATACGTGAAGCGTCTAGTCAGTGCAAAACGAGCGGGACGCTTCACAGACATCAATCGTAGGGGTAGTAGTTCGATAGGCGTTGCCTGTATTTGTTATCATTTAGCCGCAAGACGGTATGAA
>NC_064876.1:7345370-7412870 GCF_943734665.1 Anopheles aquasalis | reverse complement strand
TGCGGTCAAGTGTTTGCCGTTTGTAAAGTGATTTTGTCATCATCTGTGTCACAGCACCAAACTTTGTCACAGCACCTGTAGACGGTGCGAGAATTTCCCGAGAATGAGAAGAGAATGAGAATAGAAACTGTCAAATCCATACAAATCCGAACCGAGAATGCTTTCGCTCGTGTAGAAACTGAGAATACAGCGAACCTGAGGCTCAGCTGAGCTACCTGTCAAACTATCTGTCATTGCCTGTTATTTTGACAGCAAACCGATTCTCGGGCCATTCTCAGCAAATTTGAGCAAATTCTTGAACCTGAGATTGCTTCCAGACGGTAAACGAATGCATCGCGACGACTTTTGCTCAGTCTGAGCAAAAACTTTCGCGAAAGCGTGTGTTCTTCGACAGACCTCCGCCAGAGGGCTTTTTTTATATGAAATGACAGCTTTGACAGCAGTGTTCGTTCGTTCGCGATGCATTCGCTCCCTACACGGGCATCCATGCTATCGCGATCAAACTTTCGCGCACTTGTATGGGGATGACGTTTATTCGCCTCGTCGTCGCGATACTTTCGCGATACATTCGTGCTCGTTTAGACGCAATCTGAGAATCGTTTCACCGTCTAGAGGTGCTGTCACATGTTATCTAAAGCAACCAGCAACTATTGTGAGAGTTTTGGAGAAATTTGCTTGAAAACCTCCAGAGCTTCTAACCTAGTTTTTCTAACACATTGCTATATGGGAGGGGGGAGAAAGGAAGGGAATCCTGGAAAAAGGACCCGAAGTTGGTGAAGATCGGCCCAGTAGATTTGGAGATATGCGCGCACAAACAAACATAGGGGCCTATTGCGAGTGTCTTGTCTTGAAAACAAGACTGCTTTACAACTGGTGAAACATGAACTGTATGAACCATGAATGAAATATCAATGGCAACTGCGACGAAAATAAAAAAAAATGCGTACCAAAAACGACACAGCTGAACTGGCGACTATAGTGAAGTCCACAGTTATTAGGGACACTCCTCAAGCAGAGCCAGCTCTATCTAAGCGGAGTGATCACTGAAAGGGTTCCGCGAACAACTGAGTGGACTTGTGTGGCAAACGCGCTAGTCAACAGTAGTTTTTTGAGATTTTCCAATCTTTTACAATTTTCTGTAATGATTTGTGCATTTTGAGCAATTTCCCGTCGACGACCCGGTATAATGCTCCTGCATTATCGAATCGAAGGTATCGAAGAAACCACCCAAGAAAAGTGACGATCCGTTCCGGGTTGTGTTCTGGCGGCGAATGCCGTTTATTTCGTTTTTGCGTTTTCTTTTATTTACCTCCACGTCCATCATTTTATAAACATTCAATTATATCGCGTACCCAGCGCGTACTGACCCGGCGTGCATGCTCGTGCATGCTTGCGCGTTAGCGGGGTCAGTCGCCTTGCTGCTCGCTTCGCTCTTAGCCCTAATTAATTATTATTTCTTCTAGGAATTCGCATATCGGCCGTAAGAGATGATTTGTTTTGGGGAATGGTGTGCTTGTGCGGAATACGCACGAGCATACCACACCGGGCACAAATAAATTCAAAAATTCAAGAAAAAACTGTTTCCATACGTCTGCTCGCCATGTTCAAGAAATCGTTTGGATTTGTTTGCTTAGCTGCGGAAATCACAACAAGCATCTCCAATTTGAGTCTCATTTCACAGACTCGCAGTCTGGTACCAAAAGGTACACGACTGGAAAAGTGAGGCTCGGTAGAGTTTCGGTCGACTTTTTCCGTTTCGTCAAAGTCACCATTGATAGCTAACGATGTTGGTTTTTGGTGGTGTTAGTGATTTTTATGGTGGTATTAGGAACTGTTGTGTATTCGGACTCACAAAAAATTACCGGTTTATTCACTAATTCAAAACATGATTGCTGAGTTTTTACATCAGCTGTAAAGCAGTCTTCGCGGACAACATGGTTGTATGGAGCGAAAGCAGTTTTGGCAACTGCTTTTAAAGGGACCCCTTTAACAGCCGCGAGCTAGCCGCGCTCGCGGGAACAAAAAAGCGAGTCAGCCGCGCTCCCGCGAACAAAACATGAAATATTTCGCCAAAACTGCTTTCCCCCCATACAACCGTGTTGTCCGTGGGGTGGCTGGGGGCATGAATTGTCTGCGAAAAAATTATTGGACCGAATTAACATCTGCGATTCTTTGCTGAAACGAAATGAAATCGAACCGTTTCTGAAGCGAATGGTAACAGGAGACGAAAAGTGGATCGAATGCGACAATAACGTGTGAAAAAGATCATGGTGCAAGAATGCAGAAGCTACACAAACAGTCCCAAAGTCAGGATTGACGCCGCGGAAGGATATGCTGTATGTTTAGGATTGGTTTGGGATTGGAGAGGTATCATTCATTATGGGCTAATCCAACCTGGTCAAACTCTTGATTCTAGACTTTACTGTGACCAATTGATGAGATTGAAGCAAGCAATTGAGGAAAAACGGCCATAATTGGTCAACAGAAAGGGCATCGTCTTCCACTATGACAACGCTAGACCACACACATTTTTGATGACTCGGCAAAAACTGGGAGAGCTTGGCCGGGAAGTTTTGATGCATCCTCCATATAGCCTAGACCTTGCACCATCGGATTACCACTTGTTTGGTTCTATGCAAAACTCCCTTAGTGGAGTACCGCTACCTTCAAGAGAAGCATGAGAAAACCTCGTGTCACAGTTTTTTAACGATAAACCACGGAGTTTTTACACTAAAGGAATTATGTCTTTAGCCGAAAAATGGCGAAAGGTGGTTAACCAAAATGAATCATATTTGGTTGAATATAGTTGCTTAAAACAAAAAATATATCCCTTTGAAGATTTACCAAAAATACGAAAAGACTGATCCAACCTAATAATTGGAAAAAATCTGGAATCGCACGTAACAAATATAGCCACAGTTCTCTAAAGACTCTCGGATTTAGGGCGCGATTTAGGAAAACGAGTCGGGTAGTTTTTGGGCGAGTCGACTCGTCGATGCAAAGTTCTGCATCGCCGAAAACGAGCGCGAGACGACCCAACTCGTCACTGTCGAGGACCCGAAGGCCCTCGTCCGAGCTGTCAAAGTGGACGAGTTTGTTTTGATTTTGAGCAGGCCAAAAGTTTGTAATATCATTGAAATAATCCACTATTTACGCTTATGATAATCAGTAATTTGTCACATCTTCACTTTTAAGCACTTTAATGCAATTTCAAATTGCAAATGCAAATTGCAAATGCAAAATGCAAATTTCAAGCCGGATTGAACTCGGCTCAAAATCAGGAAATCTGTCAAAATCTAAGACCGTTTCTACACTGCGCCAAAATTTTCGCTGCCAAAACGAAACTTATTGGATTCCCATAGAAATCTTTTGGTAAAACTGTACGACAGCCCCCGTGAACTTTTTTATCGTTTATGTTTCATTTTCCCGGACGAAATTCATTTTAATTAACGCCCAGCTTTCAAGCCCCCATTATAAACTGCATGAAAACGATAAAATTCAAAACGATAGAAAGAGAGGCAACTATGAACGAAAGAGAGAGAGAGCATACTTATCGATCAGCTGTTTCCTGTCAAACGTATGAAACGATACAAATGCAAAAATAGCATGGCGCATGCGTAAGTCACTAGAGTGAAAGAGATAGTTATATTCCGCTATGCCGTCCCGAGGCAACATGGCCGGTTTGTTGGTAAACAATACAACGCCATCTGGCGGTCGCTGTGATGGCCTCTGCAGATGGCGTTGATATATTTGCCCCCCCCCCCCCCCACCCCCCGTTTGAATCGGCGGTTGGCGCGTGCGCCCAATGCACCATGGTTTCTCGCTCAGCGTTCAGCCATGCCACACACGGCTGGCCGTTTGCTAGCGCACTCGTGGCACATCCTCTGCTGGCCGGCTGGCTGCCCAGCATCGACCGCTCCGCGACACCTAAGACATCTGGACAGCATTATCAGGCTCCAGGTCATGGACATTGCCAGGTGCGGAGTTTGACTGGGGCGGTACATCTCCAAAACGATAACGAAGGTGTCCAAAGGTCAGCTCAGTGTGGACAGAAACCACACGCTGAGCATAAGGACAAATGCTGGCTTGATCTCGACAATTTATAAGTCGTGCGCGTGGATGCATGTCCGTTAGTTTGAAATTTGAATTTTCAAAACGAATTCGCCTCTACTTTCAATTCGCCTTGGTAACCTATAGCTGTGCCTTTCTTTCAAAGGTTGGCCTCTCTCTTTCTGGCGCATTGGCAAGGTAGGAAATCGGGAACCCTGCTAAAATGGTTGCCAATTTATACTGGCGAAATCCCGCAATGACAGTTAAGCGGGGAGTTCACGGGGGCTGTCGTACAGTTTTACCAAATAATGTGATTGATAACGGTGAAGATAGACGACTCCAATGCCATCTATTGCCAAAATACGAAAATACTGGTGAAACGGGTCGACTGCCCCCGTGAACTCACCGCTTAACTGTCATTGTGGGATTTCGCCAGTATAAATTGGCAACCATTTTAGCAGGGTTGCCGATTTCCTACCTAGCCAATGCGCCAGAAAGAGAAAGGCCAACCTTTGAAAGAAAGGCACAGCTATAGGTTACCAAGGCGAATTGAAAGTAGAGGCGAATTCGTTTTGAAAATTCAAATTTCAAACTAACGGACATGCAACCACGCGCACGACTTATAAATTGTCGAGATCAAGCCAGCTTTTGTCCTTATGCTCAGCGTGTGGTTTCTGTCCACACTGAGCTGACCTATGGACACCTCCGTTATCGTTTTGGAGATGTACCGCCCCAGTCAAACTCCGCACCTGGCAATGTCCATGACCTGGAGCCTGAAAATGCTGTCCAGATGTCTTAGGTGTCGCGGAGCGGTCGGTGCAGGGTAGCCAGCTGGCCAGCGACGGACGCGCCACGAGTGCGCTAGCAACCGGCCAGCCGTGTGCGACGACATGGCTGAGCGCTGAGCGAGAAACCATGGTGCATTGGGCGCACGCGCCAACCGCCGATTCAAACGGGGGGCAAATAAATCAACGCCATCTGCAGAGGCCATCACAGCGACCGTCAGATGGCGTCGTATTGTTTACCAACAAACCGGCCATGTTTCCTCGGGTCGGCATAGCGGAATATAACTATCTCTTTCACTCTAGTGACTTACGCATGCGCCTTGCTGTTCTTGCATTTGTATCGTTTCGTACGTTTGACAGGAAACAGCTGATCGATAAGTATGCTCTTTCTCTTTCGTTCATAGTTGCCTCTCTTTCTATCGTTTTGAATTTTATCGTTTTCATGACGTTGATAAGGGTGGGTTAAAAGCTGGGCGTTAATTAAAATGAATTTCGCCCGGGAAAATGAAACATACACGATAAAAAAGTTCACGGGGGCAGTCGACCCGTTTTACCAAAATACTTATTGGCCAACCTAATATTAAGTGTTCCAAGCTTTAAAAGCCGTCCCCCATTTTTTGAATGAATGAAACCGTCCACCATTTTTTCGATTCCGCAGCCTTCGTTTCGCTCTGATAGCAATGTTGCAAAGATCATCCATGGTTTATATGTGGCAAACACAGAGCCATTGGCAGCGGTGAAATCATCAAACACAGAGGCAGGACCGTTCTGACCGTTGCGTTACCTTCCTTTTATTGTCAAAATGCGTGTTGACGTATCCGAGCTATCCGAGCACTGGAAAGCTGAAGCGTCGAGCAGCCGTGTCTAGGGGGACACCGTTGTCGTCCTACCGAATCAGGTTCACGGAAACTTGACGTTCTCGTCCGGTTCAACGGCCATAAACCTCAACTTCCAGCCAACGCCGTCAAAGTGCGCCGATCGGCGGTAGAACAGATCCACCACGTTGGATCTGCTGACGAAGCGACTCATATGTGTGCTAGCGCAGAGTTCAATCGAGTAAGTCATAATTGTCGAATCGTCTACGACTGTCGGCTGTAGCAGCCGCAGGTAGTCGGTGTTGCACGTCCGCTCACTGCCCAAATCGAACACGTCGAAGTGCAGGGCGACGACGAGATTGTCCGGCACGACCAGATGCCACCAGCAGCCCATCGGCTCGTGCACGCGGTTCGGATAGTGCGGACTGGTCAGGTATCCACCGTAGTTGTACAGCACACCCCCACAGCCTGGACTGTTGCTGCTAGCAACGTAGGTGGCGTCCAGGAGCAACGAGGCGTTGGCTGCGTCGGTGGCCGGTAACACAAAGTGCAGCGCCCGGCCGGTGCTGAAGATGGGATTCGGCGTTACCGCTCCACAGTATTCCGCTAGGAGGCTCCGCTCTGGCCGCTCGCCTGTCCCATTGTACACTCGCACCGCGTGCCCTCGATCACACTCGACCTGCTCGAGATGGAATCGGTTGAAGTAGACCGCGATCGTGTGGTTCTCTGGCACCTCAATCGTGATCGTGCACGATCCGCGTTGGCCACGCACCGTCCGCAGGATCCGACCCTGTAGGGTGGTGTAGTACTGTGCGCAGGAACCGAACAGTCGAACGCTCAGCGTCATACTACCGCTCCCCACCGATGACACGCGCTGGAATTGCACCAACAACTCGTTTTTTAGAACAACCATTTATTAACCTAAACGGTCTCCGGCCCTCTGCCACACCAACGGCAATCCGTTCCTTTTCAGGCTAATCCGCTGGTGCAGCCGGCCCTCCCACTCACTCCCACCACTGAACTCTTCGCACTGCTCCTCTCAGAGCGGGCGAGAGCCCATTACGCCGCGTTAGCGACAGGAACCGGGCGTCCTATCGCTTCCCTTGGCTGTTGTTGCAGGAGCCGACGCCGAAATCGCCTCTCCACTGCGAGGATCGCTGCTTCTTCGTCGACAGCTCGTCGACAGCGCTCGACCTCCTCCAAGTTCCCCGATGTCAGGGCTGCGCGGAGCTCGTCCTGTGCTCGTCGTAGGCGGAGTCGTGCCTCCACCACTTGCCGTTTCGTCGGATCAGCCTCTATCGTCCTGGCTGCTCTCCGATCCCGTGCTCGTGCGTTGCGCTGCTGCCGTTGCAGGGCGACGCGCTGCCCTGCCTCCGATGAAGATGAGAGCTGACGTCTCTCTGCTCGTCGTCGACGCTGTGCCGCGTTGTACCGTAAACGGCGCGTTTCGATGATTGCGGCCGCTAGGGCGGGAGCTGCCGCTGCCTCAAGTCGTGCTACTCTGGCCTGCTCCTCGGCCCATTCACGTTGCAGTTGAGAGGTGATGTCCCGGGCGGCTCGACTCACGTTGTCCCATTCGTGTGTCCCCTGGAGCATGTGCTCCAAAAGCGCTTCCGGCGTCAGAATCGTGCCTCCCTCCGTCAGGCATTGATCCCGAACAGCGCTGAACCGAGGACATTCGAACAACACATGTTCCGGGGTCTCTGGCACTCCGTGACAGTTGGTGCAGTCTGGGGACCGAGTAAACCCTCTGCCGTGCAGATATTCACGGAAGAAGCCGTGGCCGGAAAGAATCTGCGACAGGTGAAAGTTTACTTGTCCATGGTTCCTGCTGAACCACCGCTCCACATCCGGGATAACGCGACGAATCCACCGACTGTGAAGGCTCGCCGTCCTGTCGTCCTTCTCCTTGTCCCATTCCTGTTGCCAGGCCTGGAACGTTGCGGCGCGCTCGCGCTTCCTGATTGTCAGAGCGCAGGCCTGGTGTTCGCGGGTGGCCCTGTAGCAGCGGGCATCTTCGTTCAGTCGTAGGCATATTGGGACAAGCCTAGCCAGGAGTACCGCCGACCAGTAACTAGCGGTGCGGAAGGTGCTGGCGACGCCTTTCGCCATTTCGCGTTGCACTCGTTGCAGGATGCGCCGGTTACATTGCAGATTCGTCGCTTGCTCTGCCCATATGGGGGCAGCGTAGCACAGTGTCGAGTCGATGACGCTGGCTATGATCTTCCGGGACTGGCTCGACGGTCCGCCGTGGTTCCGCATGGCAAACCGGAGAGCCTGGACCTGCTTCATTGCCTTCTCCGCTATGAACTGAACGTGTGGCCCCCACTGGAGGCGCTCTTGCAGCATCACGCCCAAGTATCGGATGCTTCTCGATACGCTGAGTGCCTGTCCATCCATCTCGTAAGCCGTGACCCTGTCATTCCTCATCGACGTGAAGACTAGGGTCTCCGTCTTCTCTGTAGCCAGCTTCAAGTCGTGAGCAATCATCCATCCCCGCACCGCATCGACTGCCTCTGTTGCTAGCTCAATCGCCAGTGCTGGTGTTGCCAACAACTCGTTCGTGATTGAGATGTACGAGCTCGGTAGGCCGTTCGAGCCACCACAGTGCTTGTGGTAGGCCATCGGATAGCTGACATCCTTGGGGAAGCGAGAAACCGGTAAAAAATGGGTCAACCGTTTCGCCGGTATTTGGTTACTTACGTGAGTGAAGTTGACGGAGCTAACGGAGCGGCCATGGTAGACCAACGATTCCCCCAGTCCTTCGTATATGATGGGCTCGTGCTGGAAACATTACGGAATAACAGATTTGTACTACGGTTATGGTCACTCCGGGATCACTGATATTGCGGCCACTCACCGTAGCATCCCGTATGCCAATGTAATTCTTGCAGCGGTTCAGCTCACCGTAGCTAACGAGGTCGAACTTGAGGAAGTGCAGCTCAATCTGGTGGTCCGGTGGTGCCCGAAACACCCAAAGGCATCGCTGCAAGATCGGTGGCTGGTCGTCGGTGGCCAGTGGTGCAGACACGATGACCTCGACATCCGGCGCTAGGGCGTGCTGGAGTGGACCACAGAGCGACCGTTCCATAGTGACGGTTGCCTCAAGTCGCATGTCCAGCAGCAGCGCGTCCGAATCGTAGGTTACGTAGTGCAGGTGCATCCAGGGACCAGAGCTGTGTTGTGCCGGTGGTGCCACCCTGGTACCGCAGTATCGCCCAATGAGTGGCGACAGCACACTGAGACCATCGTGCAGATCCACATACAGTGCGTCCGAACACGAGCCCTCGGTTGCACTCGCATTCCGTGCCGTCTCGAGCTGGTGGAAGGGCGACCCAAACCTGATCAGCACCGTGTGGCCGGTCGGTACCTGGAAGGTGTAGTGACAGTCTTGCGCAACGCCATCACCTCGAACGCTCAACAAGTAGCGCGGCGAGCGCTCGTCGAGCGTTATCGACCGGTCACAATCGGGACCGTACAGGATAAGGGCGACCAAGGGTGATGACTGCGTCTGCTGGCCAACCCGGTAAGATATGATACCGTGGCTTCCGCTGATTGGCACAACCGGTGCCTGGCCTGTCAGGTTACCGCACAGTTTCACCAAACGATTCTTCGCGGTCAGCTCGAGCCCACGGTATACCTCGACCACATCATCCTGGCAGTCGGTGGAGTGACGTAGGACGAGTTGCTCGAACCGTACCGTCACCTTCTGGCCCGGTGGTATCGCTAGGTACCAGCGGCAGTGCAGTGGTGACCAGTACGATGCTCCATCCGGCAGCCCGCTCGGGGGACTTTGGATACGCTGGCTACTGGTGACATTATCATCACACGCACTGAGTCGATACACGAAGGTGAATCCAGGGGCCTCCAGGGATCCAGGGAGGGAACTTCGGAAAACAACTCGCGCCCGATCGAGAGCACGGAACGGGACAACCGGACCCACCCGCCCACAGTAGCTACCAGCCAGCTGCCAGGCGTTTGGATCGGTCGACCGCTCATCGCGTCGGTAGAGCTGCAGGCTTGCCGGGGCGGACTGACAGGACGGACGGGGCAAGGGACTGGGGACCTCCGCAAGCTCAAACCGTCCGAAGCTGAGTTCGATGTGCCGGTGTTCGGTGGCGTTCGGCGATGCGAGGATCGTATAGGAACACTGCTGATCCGGGCTGTACGGTTCCGGATAGTTGGGGCTCAGGATAAGCTGCGGTTGCTGTTCGGCGTAGAACACACCTGTTAAAAACATTTTTAACAGTTTTTTATGAATGCTAAATCAATTTAAGTAAAATGGACAACGATATCGCTTTTGGAAGCAAGCCTCATGCAGTTTCCCCAAAAACCAACGTGTTCAATATCGGTGCCCGTCCAGTAGCATAAAAATGAATGGACCGATCGATTTGAAATTTTGAACATCACAAACACACGTTTTTAAGAGTAGCGAGTACGTAAGGTGGTTTGATGTAGGCAAAACTGGGAGGTGGACACATCGCCTTATCCCAGAAATTGGTCCATGGGTATCCAGAAAACATGGTGAGATAAACTCCTACTTAACCCAGATCTTTTCAGGAAACGGTTATTTTAGAGATTATCTTCACCGGATAAACAGAGCCAAAAAACCGTACTGCCCAGTCTGTAAAGGCGTTGACGAATTTCCTGAGCATGTGTTGATGACCTGTCCTAGGTTCGCAGAACCAATAGAGGAACTGACAGGGTGCATTGGGCTGGACTTCTCGGTTGAGAACATTGTCTCACGAATGTGCCAGAGCTCTGCTGCCTTCGAAGCAGTGAACAAATACATCAGCCACGCGATGGTGAAGCTATTCGCAAAGTGACAAAGTGTTAAAAAACGAGGGTCGGATGCACCGTTCGGGTAGCTATGGGTAACACCAGTGTCATACCCATTTGTGAGAGCGTCGACAGATGTTGATTGGGACGTTTAACGTCCAGCCTCCCCTTTGAAGGATGCCGCAAGGTACTACCGAAGGGGGTTAAAGGTATTGGAAGAGTGGTTTTAGTGGGTAAAAAGCCCACACTACCGAAGGGAACTCTCACATTCCCCGACGTGCCTATGAAGGTTTCCCGCCCTACAAGTGTAAAAAAAAGGTGGTTTGAACAACACTACTAAAAAAATATAGTCGTTTCAGACCTGTGCTTTCGCGGTGTAAGTGCTTCGGCACAGCAAACCTTGCTGCGAGTCATCTCGAAAGAGGCATACAGCAGCAGTATGGTAACGAAAAACCATGCTGGTTTTAGTGGGTGTGTATCCCACACTGTTCCTGAGGGGTTTCCACAAGGTTCGTACATTAGTATTCCACCTAGTTTGTTAAATGAAAAAAGCCACGTTGAGTTTTGGTTGGAGTTCACATTTTTTTATTCGAATGTTGGCAGTATTTTGAAGTTGCATCGTAGCATCATTTTTCAGCTGCAAAATGCTGCCAAAAATCCTAAAATGGGAAATTCAACAAAACCTCGACGGGGCTACATAGATAAACTTAAATTCTATGAAAAGAATATAAAAGAATATAGATTTGCATATTTCAGAAGACTCATCACACGGCTACGATGAGCACCGAAAAAAGTATCTTTTCGAACACACCCTTCTTTTTAACCCTCGGTTGGGCACCCGGCGTTTATCCCTTCGTTGGGCACCCGGGTACCCGGGTACCCCACTCATGTGCACAGCATAGCTAAGTGATTGTATCGCGGCATTTGTCGATTTTATGGCGAAAAGTGATTCGCCACAACCTTTTTAAAGGCATTAGCATCTTTGTAATGGTAATAACAGCCAGTCAAAACATTAATAAAGCAATACAATTGAATAATTAGCGAATGGCTAGGTCTTGCCAAGCACGTCGTAGACATCGGATAGAGAAGGAAATGCTTATTTTGGATTAATTACATCGTATAATAAAATTGCTTTAAGTCAAAACATCAACAAAATCGTTTTAGTCTAAACAAATTACTTAATTATGGCATGTTACTTGACTCTCACACTCGGGCCTTGACTCGGGTTGGCACAGAGTCAAGTAAAAGTCAGTCGTGCAAATCCGTCTGATACAGGGGTCACATTCTGTTCCGTTCCGTTGTGATAAAAATATGGATCTACCGATCCATAAAAAGTGTGGTGTACTTACATACAGAAGATTTCGAGTCTGAGGATAACGAGGATGACGATGACTATTTCCCGCAAAATGAAATACCATCGGATTGTGACATTCCTGGTAAATTTCGTTTCATAGTTTTCGTGAACATCTTCAATCCTAATTTATATACAGGTTGTACCATAAAAAAATGAGAAAATCCTTTATCAAAGTTTAAAGCCATTTTTGTAGGTTTTCTAGTGTTTTAAAATATTTAAATTGACTCTATATTTCACTGTTTATCAAAAACAAACAAAATGAGTGGGTTTGTCGGCCTGTTTCCTCAATTAATTTCTCCAAGCGGTACCGAATTCGAGTACACCCTCGGTAACATAGGTGTCAAACTTAGAAGACCAGGGTTTGATGATAAACGACTTCAGCGAGCCAACCGATGGTGTAATGATTCACAGATCTTAACCCGAACAAACACACATATTGAATAGCCACCACAGTTTAATTCAGGACCGCTTGGAGGGCATACATCATTCGACCAAAAATGCATGTTTTCCTTCAACCATGTTTGAGTCCGTTTAGACGTATGGCAGGGGACTCAATCTTGCTGAAACTCAACATTTTTTGGAGTGTCAAAGTTTGCTTTAATTCATGGTAAAAGGTGATCCTTCAAAAATTGATATACACATTTTAATATGGGATTTTATTCAAACTGGTGGCATTATCAAACCATTAGAGACAACTGCTGCAAACATCATTTTTCCAGCTGGGATCTCGAAAGTGGACTTAAATTTTATGTTCTTTGGACCATCCTTAGTCTTTAGGGGCGATATGAGCCTATTCGTGCAGGAATTCCATGCTGGATCAATCGTGAAAAGAGAGAACACGACATCGTCTTTTTGCTCGCAAAGTAAAATCGACACTGTTGCCTTTGAGTACATTTTTTAGATCAGACAACTTTTGCACGAGTACTTTTTATACATCATTTGATAGATATGAGTCTCACGAATACACCAATACCCCATAATGCCATCTTGGTGTTAGAAAAAAACCAAAAACTCCAAAACAGAGCAACGAAAACATTCTCATTTTTTTATGGTACACCCTGTACATAATGTCTAATGTTTCCATATTCAAACCAATTCAAAACGATTTCTAGAACATGAGAACGGCGGTGGCTCTGGCTGTGAAGATGAAGGTGAATTTGACGAGGTAAATGGTGATGTAATTGATGAAAGTGAAAATTAAATGACTGCCAAGGATGGCACTAAGTGGAACAAAACACCAATAATAGGACATCAAGTGGCAATGCGCAATATTGTGCGGCAAAAGAGTGGACCTATAAAAAAAAAACAGAGCTGCTATCTATTTTGGAAACATTCAAATTATTTTTCACTTCAGAAATAGCAGATATAATAATTCGTCACACCAACAAGAAGGCTGCACGTACTTATGATGCGTATAATTCGCAGAATAAAGACAAAAAAGCAGTTACGTGGACAAATATAGATATAGATGAATTGTATGCCTTCCTAGGAGTGTTAATAACGTCTGGTGCAAACAATTCAATCAACGACAATGTCCATGACATGTGGCAGTCATACTCATACCCACTCTACCGTGCAGCAATTGGAAGCAAACGCTTTCGAAACATAATACGGTTTATTAGATTTGATGATGCCAATACTCGGGACGAGCGAATGAAAGAAGATAAAGTTGCTCCGATACGAGATATTTGGACAATGGTAAATAACAATTTGGGAAAATATTACAAGCCGTCAGAATACTTAACTATCGACGAGCAGTGTTACTAAAGTGCGAACACGCCGCGAGATTGCGGTTTTTGTAGTAGCTGTTTATTTGACACAGCAAACTCAAAAATAGTCCGCCTCTCTCGGCGTTACGCTTAGCACTGCGGTTTTGTCCTGGCTGCAGCACTGTCCTGCCCTTGCTCCCCTTGTGCGCTGGGCTGCACGTAAGCTTGCAACCGTGCACGCAAGTGAGCTACTTGCGGCTGCTCGCAACAGAGCAGCTCTTTCCATATCGAGGAAGAACTAAAATGACACAATATATTCCATCAAAGCCGGCAAAGTACGGAATAAAAGTTTGGTGGATTTGTGATGCATTAAACTCTTATCATCTAAATGGCCAAATTTGTTAGAGGCAGTGGAATTTGGGCGGTAATAGAAAGTACAGTGGTTTTATTCACGTATGTTACATGCGCTTGGTAGGACGGTTGGAACGCGACTCAACTCGATATGAGAGAGTGCCGTGACTCTCTGGAAGAACGCTCCGGAAGAAGAGAGCGTCGGCTCTCTCGCTCTCCGGCATCGGTGCAATCGAGGGGATTCTCAATATGCCCGACAGTTTTAAACATTTTTCCCTGAAAGCAGATCCTTTCAAGAGAATTGTGTAAAAGTTTTGGATCAATCGAAGAAAAACTGACAAAGATAACGATTTTTGAAAATCCGCGTTTCATACAAGGCCCCATGCAGCTTGCTACTTTGAAGAACGTTTCCCAAAACAAACGTTTCCAAAGTCGGTGCCCATCGTACCGTAAAAGCTACAAGGCCGATCGATTTGATATTTTTAACACATAATCTGTACACTTTTTGCCAGGTAACCCCGTCGAGATATCTTTTAAATTGTTTATACTTTTATTTAAACAAATCTGTAAAGTTCGTTTTTCATGGCAGAATCGCAAAAGCATCACTTTTTCAACTTAAAAAATCTGCCAAAAATCGAAAAATTGGAGTATCAACAAAAACTCTGCCTGGCTACCTAGATAAACTTATAATCTTTCTAATGAATATCAATTTGTATTTTTCTGATGACCCATCACGCAACTACGATGGGCACCAGAAAAAGTATCTTTTCGAAGACACGACTGCCTAAATTTGATGGCATGGATTGATTTTTCAATGAATGATGCTCAAATCAATACTAAATATTCTTCAAAAGTTGTAGATTATTATGTCATTTATTTGAAAAAAATACACTTGAATGGTTACGTCACAAAAATTCGTTAAAAACGGGCCTTTTTTGGCCCGAAAATAACGAAGTCCCCCATTAAGTCGCTGGCCGTCAAGGCATAATGCCATAGGCAAACGCGCACTGCACTCGCTGCATGCAACAAAATACAATCGCGCTAGGAGGAATGGTTCACTCTCCGTCTGCGATTGCTTCTATGCTATCAGAACAGCCCCGCTCGCCTCGAAGGGCCAGATATTACACCTGGACCTGATAGAAGCTCCTGTTGCTAAAGAGTAATCTTTGCATTCCTTGCATTAGAACCCGAAGCCAATCGAAGATTGTTCTGGCTCTGTTCTGGATGTTGTCTCACGTGCTTTTGCCATGGGCAATGCATGGCACTGCAAAATATTATCGGCAGGTTTCGGCTGTTCGGTGGATATGCTGTAGGGCTGTTTGATTATCGCCAGATCGTACCGAAGACAACGGCTAATCAAATGATGAAACAAACCATTACAGCATAAGTTAGGATCAAAGGTAACATTATGCTCTTCGAAAATCAAAAAGATGGGCCAGACAGCCATCAATGGCAACATTGTGGAGTGGCTACAGATTAGGAAAACGATTAGGAAATGTTTCACCTTTTCGGTATCAAGGTGCACTGAAAAAAATTGAGGCGATATACATAGACACGGATGCGGCAAAGCTGAACGGGAGCCTAACGGCACCTGCTTTACTGTTCCATACGGTGACAACTTGCAGGACCTGGACCTGAACCGGGAGGCAATGGCAATCAACCTGGCCCAAGGTCAGTCGGTGCATCACTTTGGCCGCTGAAGAATTTGATCAAGGCTTAATCTTACATTCGACTGCAATGTGCATTGTGTTGATCGAATGTTTTGCGATCAGTGTAAATAAACAAGTTCAGACCATCCCCATTGGTTGATTCCCTTTATATTCTATGTTTTTTTTAGTTCTTTATGTAATAAAACAACAATAATAAACAACTCAAAAGACACAAATGTTACATTTTAGTTAATTATCAATTAAAGGGCCGGTGGAAATGATTTTTTTTTTGATAAAGTGTTGTTTTGTGATTCAAAACATAGCCCATGTACACAGCCAACGTGTGGGGTACCCGGGTACCCGGGTACCACCTGGCGGGTGTTAATTTCATCGGGCCATAATTACCTTTAACAAAAAAACTTACTCGAACAAAATCGATCGCGACGATTAGAAAAATGAATGAGAAAAACTGACAGTTCGTGTCTATGTTTTGGTTGCGTTGGAGACACTGTATTCGCTTTGAGATGTAAGAAATTCGTAAAGAAAGTTCAAGGAACTGCTCGTTTGATCTAAAATTAGGAAATGTATCATTTAAACAGGCAAAGTACATAATATACTTGATAAAACCATTGAACTTTACCGGAATCAAACACACGCTGGTTTGGTTTGGTGGAAAAAAGGGGAAAATTTCATAACTCTCGATGTAAATGATATGACGGTTAATATTACTGGGCTTAATCAATAGATGTTCATTCTGCATTCAGACAATCTTCACGATCAATCTATTGGACGTGGCGATGTTGCATACACAAATATGCGTAAATAATATTTTGCTTGCTCGCATTTGCTTGCTGACCGACCAAAGTTAACTTACCTCCACAGTTGACTTCCCAGCGGATGGTGAAACCATCGGATTCAGTATCGTTGTCCGTACGGAAGAGGATCCTGAACGCCGGGCCGGTCGAGTTGAACACGCCCGGTACCACCTTGCCGCACACGCGGCCCAAGCTAATCCACGCACCCTCCACTCGCTGATCGAACAGCTCCAAGAAGTCCTTGGTACAGCCCGGGCTCTTCTCGATACTGAACCGCTCGACGAACCGAACGCTCACGTGCCGACCCGGCTGAGCCTGCAGCAACCAGACGCATTCGACGTTCGGTGGATACCAGCTACCGTTCAATGGTGGCCCGAACGTTAGGGTATCGCTGTGTAGGGTACCACCGCAGCCGAACGGTTTGCCGGCAAGCAGCAGCTCAAACGATCCGACTCCGGTTCCGCCCGTGACGTGATACTCGACGTACAGTTCGTGCCGATGCGTAGCGATCGAACCGATTATCGGGCTGTCCTTGCAGAACCGTCCAATCCGTGGGCTCGTCGGTAACGGTCCATTGAAGATCGTCAGGTACTCCTGGTCACAGGGCAGCCGCAGCTCGAACCGACCCACCGTGATCTCGACCAGTGTGCCCTTCGGATAGAGCACCTGCCAGGCACAGTGCAAGGGATGTCCAGTGGCGTTGTGGCTACTGCTACTGATGTTGGTGATGGCCGAACCGGCATACCGACCGCCACACTCGAACACCCGATAATCCAATTTGAATCCCACCGGTGGTGGCCCGTTTTCCGTTTCCGTCGCCTCGCGCATCAGCTCGATGGCAGTATCGGAGAAGGGCGAAAGGATGAGTGGTTTGCTGTTGCTGCACAGCTTTCGGAGCAAGTGTTTCGCACCGACGATCTGAATGCAACTCTGGCCCAACGGACCCGCCACTACCTCCCGGAAGTTCATCGCCAGCGTAACACCATTACCGCGGTCAGTACGGCGATACGTGCACGCCAGCGTACTGGCATTGGACGGTGTCTCGATGGTGCCTTCCCAACCGTTCAAGTTCCCGACACAGAGTGTTGGTTCCGCGCTGCTGAAGCGCACCTTGAACGTACCCCGGCCGAAGATCTCACGCAGCGAGAAGTAACGAATCATTAGCTCGTTCGAGCTGCTATGGATCGGTGTCGGCAGACCGTGCGACGGTGACTCGTACGGTATGCGCACGAATTCCCGTGGTTTGTCTGTGGCGGTACTGTGACCATCGTAGAACAGCAACTGTCGCTCCCGTCGGTGTGCTAGCGTTGGATCGAGGTCCAGGAATTGGATCTTCACACGCTGCCCGGTGGGCACGGTAATCCGCCATACGCAGTGCCTTCGGTGGGACATCTGGGTGTCATAGCCGGGATTGGCCACCTCACCGAACGGTGCCTCGATCCGGTGGGAACAGCTATACCGGTCCGTTCGGTACGTTAGCTTGAAGCCCCGGTACCCGGCACGCGCCGTTCGGAGTGTCCGGAAGATGGCTACCACATGGACCACGGGACTTTCGATGGGTGGGGGTATGGTCGTACCACAGAACGTTCCCAGCGGCAGCATGAAACTCCCGTTCGACGACTCCATAACACCGTACAACTGGACACTGTCAGTGTCGGCGCAGCCACCATCCGCCGGGTTCCCCGGTAGGTGCAGATCGGTGAAGGTCAGCTGAGGGGTCGCTAGGGTCGGTGGGTTAATGTGGTACTTACACTCAGAGTGCGCAGGATAACCACCGGGCACAGGGTAGTTCTCGGACGTAACGGTACCACTCATACTGCGGCTCGACCGACCACAGCTGGCCAACGATACATGAACTTTCAGCGGTTTGGTACCGTTGCTTCGCTCGTCAAAGTACCGCACCCGCATACCGTTGCCGGTCGTGTAGATATGCTGTAACGTAAAGGAATGGCATACGCGCAACAGTACCGGTGCACTCTCCATCAGGCCATCCAGTACCTCCAGGTAGTGCTGGTCACAGTTCGGTGCTAAGAACGTTGCGGTATCGAAAAAGTCAAGCCGCAGCAGCTGACCGGCGGTCGCCAGAATCTGCCAGACGCAGTCGAGGTACGGTGGCGGTGCCGCCGGATAGTTCGGTGTCCGGAGTTCCGCTGTGTTGTGGTGCCGGTCGAGCAACACTGTGCCACCACACCCCAGCGATAGCTCACGGTACAGCAGCCGGAAGTTGTTCGAGCTCGACCCGGTGCGGGCCGAGCTTCTTCGGTAGTGCACACGGGCGCCGTTGCTCGTGGTGTGCTGAAGACCGGGCAATTCCGTACCTTCGTACACACCGAGCGCTGGCGCACGATTATCGAGCCCGTTCCAGATTATTACCAAAGCACCGTCGCTCGCGTTGAGCTGCTCGAACTCGAACTCGATCTGGCGACCCATAAGCACGGTCACATTCCAGGTGCACCATTCTAGGTCCGGTCGTACTCCATGCTCCAGCTCGATCACGCCTTCGGGGGCCGTCAGGTCGCCGCCACACTGGAGTCGCACCGTCGCCAAGAACCCGGTCCGATTGTGGTAGTAGTCGGTGCGGAAGTTCAACCTTAGATGGGGTGTCCCCGAAATGGTCGTCTCGTTGGCGTGTCTGCCCTCGTACCGACAGACACGCTCGAGGGGAATCCACGTGGCGAGATCAGTGGAACCTTCCAACTCAACGTAATCGGCCAGACACTTGGCCGTTTCTTCCAAATCCACGACCACCAGCCGTATCACGGGGTGATAGGTACGGATCGCCGACTGGAACGTCCAGCTGCAGAACACTCCAGCTGCATAGCCGTACGGATACCCGGGTGAGCTGACGTTGATCGTTGCACGAACGTCATCGAGCACGATCAGCCGGTTACTGGTGCAGGGAAGCAGCTCATCTTTCGTCCTGGCAGCTGGCACTAACTCACCACTCATCACGACCAGCTGGTGCCATTGCAGGGAAAAGTTGGACGGTCCCCTGGCGTTCCGGTGGTCGAGCTGAATGTACACGACGTTCGTGCTGGAGGTGAGGGGATCCGGTTTCACGTAGCCACAGGCGGTCAACAGCTTCCGTGCCTCGTCGTCGTCATCGGCGTCTCCATCGTAAATCTACTGGCCAAACTCTCATTATCCTGTTGCGTCTAGAAGGTTCTAAGATGGCGAGTACTCACCACGAGAGATCCATCACATAGATCCGGCAAGTCGCTGCTGTGATCGATGCCAAACTGGTTGAAACTGATCGCCACCACCGATCCGACCGGGACCGAAACGCGCCAGCTGGCATCCCGTGGCGCGTAGTAGCCCCGGGGATACAGCGGAGAGGTGATCACTCCGTTCGAACCATCAAGCTCGGCCAGTGACTCTACATCCAAAAGGGAATAAATGCATGAATGAAATACCTCTGGAGTGGAATGCGAATATCCGTGCGTACCGTATGAATACTGTGCCAGGAAGCCGGTAGCCACGGTTGGACCACTGGAGCGGAACTTGATCCAGAAACCGGCTGCAACGGTCAGGTTGGTCGGTAGTGGTTGGCCGACGCCACAAAAATCCCCCAACAGTCGGCCACTGGCAGCGGATTCACGCACCTCCAGATAGTCACTGTTGCAACCGTCGGTGGGGACGATGTCGAGTTGGGTGATCTCGAGCCGGATTCGGTTGCCGGGCGATGCACTCACCTCCCAGACGCACTCGACGCCGGCCGGGTAGGAGAGGGGAAAGTTGGGCGAAGCGAACATACCGGTCAGTGCGTCCAGTCGCCCGCCACAAGCTGTCAAGGAAAGGGTGATCGACACCAGTTGGTAATGTGGGTAAAAAAACCATTATTTACATATCCAAAAAAACATGCATACTTTCGAGGATTACGTTTTTTAATTATCCTGGAGTAGAGGAGAGGGGAGGGGGTAGAAGGGATGTATTTGGTAGATAATAAGTCCTTTCGTGTCCCCCAAAACCCCCCCCCCCCCCCCTTCTTCCTTCAAGATATTTTTAAGTTTCTGGCACATTTGAACACCGTGTCCAATGTATTCTCATATAACTTCAATAATTTATACAGGGTGTTCCAAATTAAAATTCCGAAAGTTAATTGAAATAAACCACACTTAGAATTCGAATTTCATTGAAACTTATATATCAAGTTAAAGTTTTGTTTGTGCCATTTTTGTAAAATACAACATCATTTAATTGTCCACCAAGAGCTTCCTCGCACACCTTGATCCGGAACAGGTAATTTTCGATGACTTTTCGACACATATGGGGATAATATCTAGATATCTTGGGTAATATGGGAGAATATAAGATATCTTGGGTATAACTTCACGAAAGTTGTCTTTCAAATGTTCCATGGGTTAACATGCGTCCAAAGCGCTCACCATTCACAATTACTGTCTCGCCGTCGTCATTTTCAAAGAAAAAAGACCCGATGAGTACGATGCACATTACGATGATGCACAGGTCTCACACTAACCGCTACGGATCCAGTTTGTTCGAATTTACACACTACATTAGCAATTGTGTGCTCTGTACGCCGTCCATGACGACCGAAATCCGTCCATAGTGCTCGACAAATATTTGCCGAGTTTTCATAATTTTCATAGTATTATTTAACAAAATTAACACGTTGTCCGATGCTAAACCGATCCATATTGTAAAATGGTAGACACTCAACTAACGATATGACGTTTTGGTGAACAGCTATGGCAAACGGTTGTCAGCGCAGAGCTCTATACTTTCGGAAGCCCGAAATGGAATACCCTGTAGTTTCTTAAAGGGTGGACCATTCATTTCTATCAAAGCGTTCTTTTGTAAAGAATATTATACTAATCAATTAAAAAATATGTTTCTGAGTAACTCCGCTCCTATACCTTTTTATTAGCTTCAATAGCTTCTCAAGTCCAACGCACGTGGCTCGGATGACTTACATGGCCATTTCATCCTTTTTTTGTTTACTAGGTAAGCGGCCCGGTTACAGAGCGATGCACGAAAGCAGGATTATTTTGAATTTCATTATTTTTCTCTTTCCCTAGCATTCAAAAATGCTCTTCCATGTCATTCTAATGTTATTCATCTCTACTTTATCAAGGATGCTCGATAGCTACACATTTTTGTTATCTTCGCGGCATGAACAATGTTGCTGGCGAATGCAGCGGTTGATAAGCCAACTCGCAGCCATGTGCTCTGATAGCTAAACCGCCCGGTTACAGAGCCTCGTTTGAAAGAATGATTGTTTGAAATTATTCCTTTTCCATTTCTCACCAAACAATCAAACATGTCCCTCCATTCCATTTTAACCATATCAATGTTGACTCTTTTTTCAATTTGATTCCTTACAATTCTGAGCGTTTGCTCGCGATGTC
This sequence comes from Anopheles aquasalis, assembly GCF_943734665.1. Classification (NCBI taxonomy): domain Eukaryota; kingdom Metazoa; phylum Arthropoda; class Insecta; order Diptera; family Culicidae; genus Anopheles; species Anopheles aquasalis. Next base: position 7,391,194 of record NC_064876.1, on the reverse strand, counting down.
ACCGGAGGAAGGGCTCTCGTGGTGCAGCGATTGATCTTGCACCAGGTTGATTGTCATTGCCTCCCGGTTCAGGTCCAGGTCCTGCAAGTTGTCACCGTATGGAACAGTAAAGCAGGCGCGTCTCATTGCCCATCACCCGTTTGGCTTTGGCGCATCCGTGTCTATGTCTATCGCCTCAATTTTTTTCAGTGCACCTCGATACCGGAAAGGTGAACCATTTCCTAATCGCTTTCCTCATCGGTAGCCACTCCACAATGCTGCCGTTGATGGCTGTCTGGCCCATCTTTTTGATTTTCGAAGAGCATAATTTTACCCTTGATCCTAACACATGCTGTAATGGTTTGTTTCATCAATTGATTAGCCGTTGTCTTCGGTACGATCTGGCGATAATCAAACAGCCCTACAGCATATCCACCGAACATCCGAAACCTGCCGATAATATTTTGCAGTGGCATGCATTGCCCATGGCAAAAGCACGTGAGACAACATCAGAGCCAGAACAATCTTCGATTGGCTTCAGGTTCTAATGCAAGGAATGCAAAGATGACTCTTTAGCAACAGGAGCTTCTATCAGGTCCAGGTGTAATATCTGGCCCTTCGAGGCGAGCGGGGCTGTTCTGATAGCATAGAAGCAATCGCAGACGGAGAGTGAACCATTCCTCCTAGCGCGATTGTATTTTGTTGCATGCAGCGAGTGCAGTGCGCGTTTGCCTATGGCATTATGCCTTGACGGCCAGCGATTTAATGGGGGACTTCGTTATTTTCGGGCCAAAAAAGGCCCGTTTTTAACGAATTTTTGTGACGTAACCTTTCAAGTGTATTTTTTTCAAATAAATGACATAATAATCTACAACTTTTGAAGAATATTTGGTATTGATTTGAGCATCATTCATTGAAAAATCAATCCATGCCATCAAATTTAGGCAGTCGTGTCTTCGAAAAGATACTTTTTCTGGTGCCCATCGTAGTTGCGTGATGGGTCATCAGAAAAATACAAGTTGATATTCATTAGAAAGATTATAAGTTTATCTAGGTAGCCAGGCAGAGTTTTTGTTGATACTCCAATTTTTCGATTTTTGGCAGATTTTTGAAGTTGAAAAAGTGATGCTTTTGCGATTCTGCCATGAAAAACGAACTTTACAGATTTGTTTAAATAAAAGTATAAACAATTTAAAAGATATCTCGACGGGGTTACCTGGCAAAAAGTGTACAGATTATGTGTTAAAAATATCAAATCGATCGGCCTTGTAGCTTTTACGGTACGATGGGCACCGACTTTGGAATCGTTTGTTTTGGGAAACGTTCTTCAAAGTAGCAAGCTGCATGGGGCCTTGTATGAAACGCGGATTTTCAAAAATCGTTATCTTTGTCAGTTTTTCTTCGATTGATCCAAAACTTTTACACAATTCTCTTGAAAGGATCTGCTTTCAGGGAAAAATGTTTAAAACTGTCGGGCATATTGAGAATCCCCTCGATTGCACCGATGCCGGAGAGCGAGAGAGCCGACGCTCTCTTCTTCCGGAGCGTTCTTCCAGAGAGTCACGGCACTCTCTCATATCGAGTTGAGTCGCGTTCCAACCGTCCTACCAACCGCATGTAACATACGTGAATAAAACCACTGTACTTTCTATTACCGCCCAAATTCCACTGCCTCTAACAGGTTATGGGCCCAGGTAGCGTAGTCCCAAGCAGTGTAGTACCAGGTAGCGAATCCCTGGCAACGTAATCTCAGCTCAAGCAGCGCAATATCAGCCCAAAGTGAAGTGTAAAAGAGTGTCAGTGAAGTGAAATAGCATCTTTCGCGTAAAATCCGATCCAGAATGGAAGGAAACCGCTTCTCAATCACGAAGCTGAACAATAGCAACTATCCAACGTGGAAGTTCAAAATGGAGCTGTTGTTGATACGTGAAGATCTCTGGAAGTACGTCGAACCGGGAAAGAAGCAGGCAGAAGTAAAGGACTGGGACACAGGCGACTCCAAGGCAAGGGCGACGATTGGCTTATTGATTGAAGATAATCAACACGCACTTATCCGCCAAGCCAAAACAGCCAACGCAGCATGGAAAGCGTTGCAAAACCACCATGAGAAAACAAGCCTCACATCAAAAGTATCCCTCCTGAAACGCGTTTGCGATAAACGGTTTACAGAAGGTGAAGATATGGCTGAATTTCTTTTTGAGATGGAGGATTTATTCAATCGGCTAGAAAACGCCGGCCAAGAATTGGCAGAAAATCTAAGAGTCGCAATGATTCTCAGAAGCCTGCCCAGTTGGTACGACACGCATTAGAACGGCATTAGAAAGCCGCTCGGACAACGACCTCACGTTGGAATTGGTGAAGAGGAAACTTCTAGACGAAGCCACCAAACACGAACAAACGTGTAGCAGTTCGGCGATGAAAGCCAGCCACAGCAAGGCAAAGTTCAGCAAGAAAAACAATGCATGCCATTATTGCGGCAAACCAGGCCACATGCAGGCAGAATGCCGCAAGCGAACGCGAGATCTGCAGAACAAAAGGTCCGCAACGAACGAGCAGAGAAAGCAACGAGAAGAAACGGTATCGTTCGCGCTGGCAACCAGAGACGGGAAAGAGAGCCCAAACCCCAAGCCATGGATCGTCGATTCCGGTGCAACAAGGCACACAGTAGCTGATCGACAGTGCTTCGGGGAAATAAGCGGCAGTGAAGTAAGGTTCATCAATCTAGCAGACGGTAAACAGGCCACCGTACAAGGTCAAGGCACGTGTACCATCACATGTGTTGACGACCACGGATCGCGCCGCGAGGTGAAGTTGAGTTCCGCACTCTACACCCCCACCCTTTCCATGAACCTGATATCGGTTGCGGCACTAATCGAAAAGCAAGCCACAGTTACCTTCAACGCAAACGGCTGCCGCATAATGGAAGGAAATGCCACCGTTGCCATAGCCAACCTCAAAGATGGGTTATTCGAGGTAAAGCAGCCTACAGACGTCGCGATGGCGGCTGAAGCTAAACACGAAAAGTGCAAACATGTATGGCATCGCAGATTCGGTCACCGTGACACAAAAGCAATCGCTCAGCTGAAAGAAAACAATCTCGTGGAAGGACTAACCATGAAAAAGTGCGAAGTTAACGAAAATTGCGAGTGTTGCTTAAAAGGGAAAACCGTGCGTACCCCCTTCCCAAGCGAATCATTATCAGCGTCACAGTCGGTCATAGACCTAATTCACACCGATGTTTGCGGACCAATTGACGTACCGTCATGCAGCGGTTATAAATATTTCATGACGATGATCGACGATTTTAGCCGGCACTGTACCGTATACTTTCTCAAGGAAAAAGCAGAAGTCATAACAAAGATTATGGACTATGTGAAGATGGCCAAAACACAGTTTCGTAAAACGCCAAAGGCAATACGATCAGATCAAGGCGGAGAATACAGCAGCAAAAATCTGCAAAATTTCTACAAGCGCGAAGGAATCAAACCTTAATATACCGCCAGCTACAGTCCACAACAAAACGGGGTAGCAGAGCGCAAGAACCGTTCCCTTATCGAAATGGTAAGATGTATGTTATTTGACGCACAGCTGGAGCAAAAATACTGGGCGGAGGCCATAAATACGGCAGTATATCTGCAAAACATCTCGCCCACCAAACCGCGCGACAACACACCATATGAAACCTGGCATGGTGTAAAACCGAAAGTCAACCATCTTCGGATCTTCGGTTGTGATGCGTGGGCCCACATTCCAAAAACAAAACGGAAGAAATTGGGTGCCACAGCTCAGAAATTAACCTTCGTAGGTTACTCCAACGATCACAAAGCATATCGCCTGCTAGATAAAACCACGAATGAAATACATATCAGCCGTGACGTAAAGTTCGTTGAGTAAGCACTTTGCTCAGAGAAAGCAAAAGACGATTCGGAAACGCGTCATCAAAGTAAGAAAGCCCAGGAAGTAAAAATCGACGCCACATCAAACGAAAACCAGATAACAATAGAAACACAAGCCGATCCTGAAGTTCAGCCAGTGATTGAAGAAACAAGAGAAATTGTATCGGAAGAAGACTCAGATACTGAGCCGAGACGATCGACTCGTCCAACGAAAGGCGTACCACCCAATCGACTAATTGCTAACGTCACTAAGCATCAGATTGATGAACCACGCACCTACAGTGAAGCAATTGAAAGCCCAGAATCCGCGGCATGGAGAACAGCCATGCAGGAGGAGATCAATGCGCTACACGAGAACAATACATGGGAGCTAGTTCATCTCCCCCCAGGGCGCAAAGCAATAGGGTGCAAATGGACATACAAAAGAAAAGAAAACGAAAATGGGGAAATAGTTCGACACAAGGCGAGGCTTGTCGCACAAGGTTACTCACAAAAGTTCGGTCACGATTATGACGAAGTAATCGCCCCAGCAATAAGACAGGCTACATTCCGAACCATCCTGACTATGGCAAGCAAACATAACATGATAGTAAAACATCTGGACATCAAAAATGCCTACCTTCATGCAGAGTTACAGGAGGACATTTACATGAAACAGCCACCGGGCTTCAGCCAAGAGAACGATTTGGTTTGCCACCTAAAGAAGAGCCTATACGGTCTAAAGCAGTCCGCCAGAGCGTGGAACACAAAGATCAATAGAGTTCTCAAAGAAATGCAGTTCCAACAGGCAGAAGCAGATCAATGTCTTTATATCCATACCCACGAAGGTAAACAGGATTACATACTAATATACGTCGACGACATAGTAGCGGTTTATAACTCAAAGGAGGAGTACGAAGAGCTAGAACAGCACTTCAAGCTTTCCTGTCTAGGGGACATCAAACACTTTTTGGGAATTCGGGTTGTAAATAACGGCAATCGTTACACACTCGACCAAGAAAGTTACATCGAGAAGTTAATCCTGCGATTCGGGCACGAGCAAGCTAAGACATCAAAAGTGCCGATTGATCCCGCATACTTAAAGCAAAAGGAGGAGAGCGAATTGCCAACCAACACTTCATACCGCAGCTTAGTAGGCAGTTTGCTTTACGTTTCGGTCAACACTCGGCCGGACATCTGCTTATCGGTCTCAATGCTTGGAAGAAAAGTCGAAAACCCAACCAACCGAGACTGGACAGAAGCAAAACGAGTCCTCCGCTACCTGAAGGCCACGAAGAAACATCGCCTACACTTAGGGACAACATCGAAAACAACAGAGTGCTTCGTAGACGCCGATTGGGCAGGTGACGAAGCAGACCGAAAGTCACATTCAGGATTCCTGTTAAAATTCGGCGGTGCCCACGACTGGGGCACGCGAAAGCAATCGTGCGTTGCTTTATCTTCAACGGAGGCCGAATTCGTCGCGCTGGCGGATGGCTGCCAGCAACTGATGTGGTTCAGGAAGTTACTCAGTGACCTACAACAACTTCCGCCGGGACCCATCACCATTTGGGAGGACAACCAGTCCTGCATCAAGATCGTCGAAACGGAGCGTATCGACAGACGGTCGAAACACATCGATACCAAGTACCAGTTCACGAGGGACTTGTACCTTCCTCTGGCATCACTCTTCAGTACCGACCAACCGATCAGATGGAAGCGGACATGATGACGAAACCGCTCGAGCGCATCAAACTCGAACGACACCGCACAGCCGTGGGAGTCCGGAACCACGAAGATCCTTAACCCAGCATCGTTGAGGAGGAGTGTCGGGCATATTGAGAATCCCCTCGATTGCACCGATGCCGGAGAGCGAGAGAGCCGACGCTCTCTTCTTCCGGAGCGTTCTTCCAGAGAGTCACGGCACTCTCTCATATCGAGTTGAGTCGCGTTCCAACCGTCCTACCAACCGCATGTAACATACGTGAATAAAACCACTGTACTTTCTATTACCACTGCCTCTAACAATTTCTTCTAATTCCACTGCCTCTAACAAAAACATGTGTCACAAAAAAAAATTAAATACCGAAGTTCCCCCTTAATGGTACAGGATCGGTGCCGCGTTAATATAGTGGCCTTAGTATATCGGGTTCGGTTCTGCATATCGAGTTGAATCGAGTGTAGTTAAGATTTGCGTCAGTTGGGAGATTCGGGTCATTTCATTTGCATTGTTTCCCCACATCTCTCGAGTCGCATGCATCGAAATTGATCGATTCCTAAATGCTGATAAATCTGATCAATTAGCAATCGAGCATAAGCCATAAGATTACTTAAACAGTGCGGTTCCATTTGAGGAAAGGACAGTAAACCATTCCTACCGCGATTCCATTCTGGCGCATACACCAAGTCTCTTGATTGTTTGCTTGTTCCATTAGGCCTTGCCAGTCAGTGCCCTAACCGATTTTCACGAAAATCAAATCGGAAATATCAGTAAAATGGGGTTTTCCATTCATTTTCGTGGGTCAAAATCATTCATTGGATACATTTTTCGCTTTTCGATTTCACGCGCACGTTTCTCAAAAACCAAGTTGCCTGCGCGATTCTCTCTCTGGTTTCTCCACCACAGCACGCTCTGCACTCGCGCTTTTTTTTCTTCTCGCCTACTGTACGCTCGCGTACTCTCGCTTCGAGCGGTGGTGGAATTCGCGGGCAGAATTTTGTCTCGCTCGCGCTCGTTGAACGCACCTGTATTGCATCTCGCTCAGCGCGACGCTCTCCCTTTCCCGCTCGCTCTTGCTTCTTTTGTGATTTGGCATCTCTTTCCTCGGTGTTACTCTCCCCTTCACGTTCGCGCTCACGTCGTAGATGGTCATTTGCGGTCTCGCTCAGCGTTACTGCTTACTAAAATTTGTACAGGGTGCGCCATCAGGATGTTTCGTATTTTAAAGTTGAATAACTCTGTCATTTTTCAACCGATTTGGATAAGTAGGCCAGTTTCTGAAACGTCATTCTATGCCATTTTAGTAATGTATCACTTCACGACAAAAGAGCGGACAGAAATTGTCACACTTTATAGTCAAAAAAATCGGTCAATAGTGAAAGCTGCGGTCGAGCAATGGATGGTGAATCCTCGTTCGCCGCATATGACGGCGCTGGGGTTTTTTCGGTGGTTCTATTTGAAAATCAAGGTTTATACCAACACACCGAAGACTATGAAAAAACTTAGAGCAAATATTGGAGCTGAAATTGCCAAAACAACTCCCAAAATGTTGTCAAAACAATGTAAAATGCCCGAAAAAGAGCCTCTTTTTTATATGTCGAATGAAGGCGGTCATTTGATCGATATCATATTTTGAGTATGGCAGAATAAATTTCATAGAATAACCTAAATAAAACTGGTTTATTTTTTAAAATCGGTTGAAAAATGACAGAGTTATTCAACTTTAAAATAGGAAACATCCTGATGGCGCCCCCTGTATAGTGATTGGACACGGTGTAATGGGTTATTTAGCCAGTTCAATTTCTGTTACAAAACGCTGATACCATGCAATTTAATTGAGGAGATTTAGCTATTTGTTTTTACCACTTACCATTCTCCAACGTGGTGTAGGTGAACTCCAGGAACAGATCGTTTAGCTCCGTCAGCGAGAGCTCCGTTGAGCGGATCCGTACCGTCAGGGCGTTGCCACTGCTGACGATGGCTGGAGGAATGTGGTAACCGTGGCCCATATAACGTACTGCAGCACCAATGGTCTCCGCATCACCATCCAGTACGTCTAGCGTGACGTTACCAATACTCACATGGACAAAGGAGAGTGTGATGCGCTCCGTTTCCTGCGGTGCTGTCAGTACCCAGGCGCACTCCTTCGTCGCGACCAGCATGTGCGCTGTGTCGAGATTGACGCGGCCCGGTTTCTTGACCAATATTTGTGCGCCACAGTTCTGTGCCGGAAAGACAAATGGGATGTAAGTCGTAGAGGTCGCGAGTGTGCAAGTCTGCGCAAGATACCGTGACGTAGCTGGCCTGGAAGCCTTTGTAGCTGTACAGGTCGTTCGAGCGGAAGGTAACCAGCAGCGCGTGCCGGATGGACGAAACTGTGCTGGGCAATGCGTTCGACCCGACAACGGTTCCGCAAGCAACTAGCAGTAGGTGTTCCCGCGCCGGGACAACACCGTCGTACACCTGGAGCGCATCGTTCGTGCAGTTGTCCGATGGTTCGAGGACGAACTCGTCGATCGTAAGCCGTAGTGTGTGCGAGAGCTCCGTCAAGATGAGCCATTCGCAGCTGGTGTTCACTGGGTAGGGTGCCGGGTAGTTGGGCGTATTGATTACACCATGGGGCAGTATGTACGTACCTCCGCACTCTAAAGAAAGTAGGGAAGAGGGTGAGCAGACGCAGCAGCTGACAGTACTGGCATGATGGCCCATCAAACATTACTTACCGGCCGTACGTTCGAGGTACTTTGCCCGGAACCCACGGTACGAGGCGTCAATGTCACTTGACCAAAACTTGACGTACAGCTGGTGTCCGGTGCTGACGAACCGGAGCGGAGCCTCCGTCCCATCGTGACAGATTGTCGTGATGAGGTGAAGGAAGTTGGCATCGTTCGCGACCATCACCCCATCCGATCGGCAGCCAGCATTCGGCCGTAGCCGCAGCTCTTCGAACATCAGCATAATCTGTTGCCCCGGTTCGGTTACGATCTGCCACAGACACTCGGTATTCCTGGGGTACGAGTGGGGGAATCCGGGAGAGCTGAAGTCCTGCGTAACGCCCGGATTCTGGTACGTCGTCAACAATCCACCGCAGCCCTCGATGCTCCACTCGAGCTGGAATCCGTAACGCTCCATGCCGCTGCTGCCATTGCTGGCCGAGTGAAACACCAACTCGATCGTGTTGCCCAGGCTAACGAACGTACGGGGCGGTGCGGTACAGTAACGATGTCGTACCGGCAGATCCGACGTCGCATCCGGTTGACGTACCTCCAGGTAATCGTAGGGACAGTACTGACTCGCGGTACTGCTCGTAGCGTCCCCGTAACGGGACTCCATCCGAAAGAATCTGCACTCGAGTCGGATTCGGTTACCGCGCGGTACCACAATCTTCCACTGGCAGTCCAGCCCGGGTGGGTAGGGATCGGGAAAGTTTGGTGATTCTAGGACACCCCGCCGACCGCTGGTGATGTTGTTCCGGCAGACCAGCTCGTACTCTAGCCGGAAACCACCAGCTCCCTGATAGGTGTCGGTCGATTGCAACCGGAGGTACGCGTGGTTTGTGGTCGTTTGGGGCAGGATGGTCGGCCCAACGTGACCGCAGAACCGACCCAACCGGTGACCCCCGGTGTCGGTACCATCGTACACGTCCAGGTAGTCGTGCCGGCACGGTTCACTGTCTGCCAGGTACAGGCTGGTCACCAGGAATCGTATGGTCGAACCCTGGGCGACGATGATACGCCAACTGCAACTTCCGTTGTGTCCGTACGCGAGCGGATAGTTTGGTGAGATGATCATACCGGATGGCGCGGTTAGCACTCCGCCACAGCCCGTCGTCGAAGCGTCCCACTCGAGATGGAAACCCCTGGCGCTACCCAAACCGTCGGAGAAGAAGTGTAGGTACAGCTGGTGACCGGAGGAGATCGTATCGTTGAAATCCTCGTCATCCAGGTGACCACAGAACGTCCCGAGCAGGGGCGACTGGTCGTTGCCACCGTTCCGGATCGTTAATCCATCGAACCGACATCCACTGTCCTGCTGTTCCACCTCGAACGAACGCACGAGCAGCCGGATCTGCAGTCCCATCGGAACGTCGATCGTCCAAACGCAGTTCCGGTTCGAGGCGTACTGATACGGCCAACCGGGTGACTTTATCACGCCGTTCGTCCCGGAGTACGAGCCACCGCAAGCTAATGATCAGCATTCATGCAAAAAAAAGTTAGAGAAAATTGTATGTCATTAAATAAATAAACAAAAAAAACAACGTTTCCAAAGACGATGCCCTTCCAGTAGCATTAAAAACTACTGGACCGATCGATTTGAAATTTTTCTGATGCGAAGCAACAAAGACTTAGTGACTGGGCAGTACGAGCCAGGCCAACCGTCAGTTTGGATTGTTTATTGATTTCGAAACTATTCGAAACAACGAGTTGAAGTTCCGACAATCGAGCAAACAATCGACGAACCCTAGAGTCGTCACGACTAGGAGGCGTAGCAACTGGGAGAATAAGCACCTAAGGATGATCCAGAAAACAAATAATTCAAGTACACTTTCGAGATCCACGCGGAAATAATGATGACTAAAGCAGTTGTCTCTAATGGTTTGAAAATGCCTCAAGTTTTCATGAAATCCCATATTAAAATGAATATTGATTTGCATATATTTTTTTTGAAGAAACACGTTGTACCATAAATTAAAGCAAACTTCGACACTCCAGAAAAAGTTGAGTTTCAGCAAGATGGAGGCCCCTGCGATACGTGTTAACGGACTCAAACATGGTTGAAGGAGAACATTAATTTTTGGACGAAAGATTTATGCCCTCCAAGTGGTCCTGAATTAAATCGGTTGGGCGTTTGTTCGTCCTAAGACCTGTGAATCGTCACCCATGCGGCTGGCTCGCTGATATCATTTATCACCAAACCCTGTTCTTCTAAGTTGGACACCTATTTTACCGAAAGTGTTCTCGAATTCGTAACCGCTTGGAGAAATTAATTGAGAAAGTAGGCTAACAAATAATCTAATTTTGTTTGTTTTTGATAAGCAATGAAATAAAGAGCCAATTTAAATATTTTAAAACAGTAGAAAACCTACAAAAATGGCTTTGAACTTCGCTACAGGATTTTCTAATTTTTTATGGTACACCCTATAACGTATAACGCGCGCGGAATTTTGTCTCGCTCGCGCTTGCTTCTTTTGCGATTTGGCATCTCTCTCCTAGACGACACTCTCCCCTTCTCGCTCGCACCAACGTCGTAGATGGCATTTGCGGTCTCGCTTGGCGACGCTCCGGACTAAAATTTGCATATGGACTAGGTAAGCGGCCCGGTTACAGAGCTACGCACGAAAGCAGGATTATTTTGATTTTCACTAGGTAAGCGGCCCGGTTACAGAGCTAGGCACGAAAGCAGGATTATTTTGAATTTCATTATTTTTCTCTTTCCCTAGCATACAAAAATGCTCTTCCATGTCATTCTAATGTTACCCATCTCAACTTTATCAAAGAGGCTCGATAGCTACACATTTTTGTTATCTTCACGGCATGAACATTGCTGCTGGCGAATGCAGCGGTTAATAAGCCAACTCGCAGCCATGTGCTCTGATAGCTAAACCGCCCGGTTACAGAGCCTCGTGTGAAAAAATGATTGTTTGAAATTATTCCTTTTCCATTTCTCACCAAACAATCAAACATGTCCCTCAATTCCATTTTAACCATTTCCATGTTGACTCATTTTCAGTTTGATTCCTTACAATTCCGAGCGTTTGCTCGCGATGTCACCGGAGGAAGGGCTCTCGTGAATCGATGTAAGATTAAGCCGTGATCATATTCTTCAGCGGCTAAAGTGGTGCAGCAACTGATCTTGCACCAGGTTGATTGTCATTGTGCCTCCCGGTTCAGGTCCAGGTCCTGCAAGTTGTCACCGTATGGAATAGTAAAGCAGGCGCGTCCCATTGACCAGCTCCCGTTCAGCTTTGCCGCTTTCAGTGCATCTCGATACCGGAAAGGTGAACCATTTCCTAATCGCTTTCCTAATCGTTAGCCGCTCCACAATGCTGCCGTTGATGGCTGTCTGGCCCATCTTTTTGATTTTCGAAGAGCATAATTTTACCCTTGATCCTAACACATGTTGTAATGGTTTGATTCATCATTTGATTAGCCGTTGTCTTCGGTACGATCTGGCTATAATCAAACAGCCCTACAGCATATCCACCGAACAGCCGAAACCTGCCGATAATATTTTGCAGTGGCATGCATTGCCCATGGCAAAAGCACGTCAGACAACATCAGAGCCAGAACAATCTTCGATTGGCTTCGGGTTCTAATGCAAGGAATGCAAAGATGACTCTTTCGCAACGGGAGCTTCCATCAGGTCCAGGTGTAATATCTGGCCCATCGAGGCGGGCAGGCCGTTCTGATAGCATAAAAGCAATCGCAGACGGACAGTGAACCATTCCTCCTACCGCGATTGTACTTTGTCGCATGCAGCGAGTGCAGTGCGCGTTTGCCTGTGGCATTATGCCTTGGCGGCCAGCGACAGGATCGGTGCCGCGTTAATATAGCCTTAGTATGTCGGGTTCTATCCCTAAATGCTGATAAATCTGATCAATTAGCAATCGAGCATAAGCCATAAGATTACTTAACAGTGCGGTGCCATTTGTGGAAAGGACAGTAAAACAATCCTACCGCGATTCCATTCTGGCGCATGCACCGAGTCTCTTGATTGTTTGCTTGTTCCATTAGGCCTTGCAGGCCAGTGGCAACATATCGATATCGATCAGCAATATATCGATAAAATAATCATTGGATGCATGTTTTTGCTTTTCCATATCACGCGCACGTTTTTGAAAAACCAAGCTGCTTAAGCCATTCGCTCTCCAGCCAGGCGCGCTCTGCTCTCCCGTGCGCCTTATGCTCGCGCACTCTCTGACCGCCGTGGTCGCATACGGCAAGTGCAGTGCCCGTTTGCTTGTCCCATTATGCCTTGCCAGTCAGTGCCCTAACCGATTTTCACGAAAATCAAATCGGAAATATCAGTAAAATGGGGTTTTCCATGCATTTTCGTGGGTCAAAATCATTCATTGGATGCATTTTTCGCTTTTCCATTCCACGCGCACGTTTTTGAAAAACCAAGTTGCCTGCGCCATTCGCTCTCCGGTTTCTCCACCACAGCACGCTCTGCACTCGCGCTTTTTTTTTTCTTCTCGCCTACTGTACGCTCGCGTACTCTCGCTTCGAGCGGTGGTGGAATTCGCGGGCAGAATTTTGTCTCGCTCGCGCTCGTTGAATGCACCTGTATTGCATCTCGCTCTGCGTTACTCTCCCCTTCTCGTTCGCGCTCACGTCGTAGATGGTAGTAATCTCCTAATCAAAATTTGTATAGGGACTAGGTAAACGACCCGGTTGCAGAGCTACGCACGAAAGCAGGATTATTTTGAATTTCATTATTTTTCTCTTTCCCTAGCATACAAAAATGCTCTTCCATGTCATTCTAATGTTACCCATCTCTACTTTATCAAAGAGGCTCGATAGCTACACATTTTTGTTATCTTCACGGCATGAACATTCCTGCTGGCGAATGCAGCGGTTAATAAGCCAACTCGCAGCCATGTGCTCTGATAGCTAAACCGCCCGTTTAAAGAGCCTCGTTTGAAAAAATGATTGTTTGAAATTATTCCTTTTTCATGTTGACTCTTTTTCAATTTCTTACAATTCCGAGCGTTTGCTCGCGATGTCACCGGAGGAAGGGCTCTCGTGAATCGTTGTAAGATTAAGCCGTGATCATATTCTTCAGCGGCCAACGTGGTGCAGCGACTGACCTTGCACCAGGTTGATTGTCATTGCCTCCCGGTTCAGGTCCAGGTCCTGCAAGTTGTCACCGTATGGAACAGTAAAGCAGGCGCGTCCCATTGCCCAGCTCCCGTTCAGCTTTGCCGCTTTCAGTGCACCTCGATACTGGAAAGGTGAACCATTTCCTAATCGCTTTCCTAATCGGTAGCCACTCCACAATGCTGCCGTTGATGGCTGTCTGGCCCATCTTTTTGATTTTCGAAGAGCATAATTTTACCCTTGATCCTAACACATGCTGTAATGGTTTGATTCACCATTTGATTAGCCGTTGTCTTCGGTACGATCTGGCTATAATCAAACAGCCCTACAGCATATCCACCGAACAGCCGAAACCTGCCGATAATATTTTGCAGTGCCATGCATTGCCCATGGCAAAAGCACGTGAGACAACATCAGAGCCAGAACAATCTTCGATTGACTTCGGGTTCTAATGCAAGGAATGCAAAGATGACTCTTTCGCAACGGGAGCTTCTATCAGGTCCAGGTGTAATATCTGGCCCATCGAGGCGAGCAGGACCGTTCTGATAGCATAGAAGCAATCGCAGACGGAGAGTGAACCATTCCACCTACCGCGACTGTATTTTGTCGCATGCAGCGAGTGCAGTGCGCGTTTGCCTGTGGCATTATGCCTTGACGGCCAGCGACAGGATCGGTGCCGCGTTAATATAGTGGCCTTAGTATGTCGGGTTCAATCCCTAAATGCTGATAAATCTGATCAATTAGCAATCGTGCATAAGCCATAAGATTACTTAAACAGTGCGGTGCCATTTGTGGAAATGACAGTAAAACAATCCTACCGCGATTCCATTCTGGCGCATGCACCGAGTCTCTTGATTGTTTGCTTGTTCCATTAGGCCTTGCAGGCCAGTGGCAACATATCGATATCGATCGGCAATATATCGATAAAATAATCATTGGATGCATTTGTTTGCTTTTCCATTTCACGCGCACGTTTTTGGAAAACCAAGCTGCTTAAGCCATTCGCTCTCCACCCAGGCGCGCTCTGCTCTCCCGTGCGCCTTATGCTCGCGCACTCTCTGACCGCCGTGGTCGCATACGGCAAGTGCAGTGCCCGTTTGCTTGTCCCATTATGCCTTGCCAGTCGGTGCCCCAACCGATTTTCACGAAAATCAAATCGGAAATATCAGTAAAATGGGGTTCCATTCATTTTCGTGGGTCAAAATCATTCATTGGATGCATTTTTCACTTTTCGATTTCACGCGCACGTTTCTGCAAAACCAAGTTGCCTGCGCAATTCTCTCTCTGGTTTCTCCACCACAGCACGCTCTGCACTCGCGCTTTTTTTTTCTTCTCGCCTACTGTACGCTCGCGTACTCTCGCTTCGAGCGGTGGTGGAATTCGCGGGCAGAATTTTGTCTCGCTCGCGCTCGTTGAATGCACCTGTATTGCATCTCGCTCTGCGTTACTCTCCCCTTCTCGTTCGCGCTCACGTCGTAGATGGTCATTTGCGGTCTCGCTCGGCGTCGCTCCTAATCAAAATTTGTATAGGGACTAGGTAAGCGGCCCGGTTACAGGGCGATGCACGAAAGCAGAATTATTTGGAATTTCTTTGTTTTCCTATTTACTTAACATACCAAAATGCTCTTCCATGTCATTCTAATGTTACCCATCTCTACTTTATCAAAGAGGCTCGATAGCTACACATTTTTGTTATCTTCGCGGCATGAACATTGCTGCTGGCGAATGCAGCGGTTGATAAGCCAACTCCCAGCCATGTGCTGTGATAGCTAAACCGCCCGGTTACAGAGCCTCGTTTGAAAGAATGATTGTTTGAAATTATTCCTTTTTCATTTCTCACCAAACAATCAAACATGTCCCTCCATTCCATTTTAACCATTTCCATGTTGACTCATTTTCAATTTGATTCCTTACAATTCCGAGTGTTTGCTCGCGATGTCACCGGAGAAAGGGCTCTCGTGGTGCAGCGACTGACCTTGGGCCAGGTTGATTGTCATTGCCTCCCGGTTCAGGTCCAGGTCCTGCAAGTTGTCACCGTATGGAACAGTAAAGCAGGCGCGTCCCATTGCCCAGCTCCCGTTCAGCATTGCCGCATCCGTGTCTATGTATATCGCCTCAATTTTTTTCAGTGCACCTCGATACTGGAAAGGTGAACCATTTCCTAATCGTTTTCCTAATCGGTAGCCACTCCACAATGTTGCCATTGATGGCTGTCTGGCCCATCTTTTTGATTTCCGAAGAGCATAATTTTACCCTTGATCCTAGCACATGCTGTAATGGTTTGTATCATCATATGATAAGCCGTTGTCTTCGGTACGATCTGGCGATAATCAAACAGCCCTACAGCATATCCACCGAACAGCCGAAACCTGCCGATAATATTTTGCAGTGCCATGCATTGCCCATGGCAAAAGCACGTGAGACAACATCAGAGCCAGAACAATCTTCGATTGACTTCAGGTTCTAATGCAAGGAATGCAAAGATGACTCTTTCGCAACGGGAGCTTCTATCAGGTCCAGGTGTAATATCTGGCCCATCGAGGCGAGCAGGACCGTTCTGATAGCATAGAAGCAATCGCAGACGGAGAGTGAACCATTCCACCTACCGCGACTGTATTTTGTCGCATGCAGCGAGTGCAGTGCGCGTTTGCCTGTGGCATTATGCCTTGACGGCCAGCGACAGGATCGGTGCCGCGTTAATATAGTGGCCTTAGTATGTCGGGTTCAATCCCTAAATGCTGGTAAATCTGATCAATTAGCAATCGTGCATAAGCCATAAGATTACTTAAACAGTGCGGTGCCATTTGTGGAAATGACAGTAAAACAATCCTACCGCGATTCCATTCTGGCGCATGCACCGAGTCTCTTGATTGTTTGCTTGTTCCATTAGGCCTTGCAGGCCAGTGGCAACATATCGATATCGATCGGCAATATATGGATAAAATAATCATTGGATGCATTTTTTTGCTTTTCCATTTCACGCGCACGTTTTTGAAAAACCAAGCTGCTTGAGGCATTTGTTCTCCACCAAGGCGCGCTCTGCTCTCCCGTGCGCCTTATGCTCGCGCACTCTCTGACCGCCGTGGTCGCATACGGCAAGTGCAGTGCCCGTTTGCTTGTCCCATTATGCCTTGCCAGTCGGTGCCCCAACCGATTTTCACGAAAATCAAATCGGAAATATCAGTAAAATGGGGTTTTCCATTCATTTTCGTGGGTCAAAATGATTCATTGGATGCATTTTTAGCTTTTCCATTCCACGCGCACGTTTTTGAAAAACCAAGTTGCCTGCGCCATTCGCGCTCTCTGGTTTCTCCACCACAGCACGCTCTGCTCTCGCACGTTTTTTTCCTCCCGCACACTGTACGCTCGCGTACTCTCGCTTCGAGCGGTGGTGGAATTCGCGGGCAGAATTTTGTCTCGCTCGCGCTCGTTGAATGCACCTGTATTGCATCTCGCTCGGCGTTACTCTCCCCTTCTCGTTCGCGCTCACGTCGTAGATGGTCATTTGCGGTCTCGCTCGGCGTCGCTCCTAATCAAAATTTGTATAGGGACTAGGTAAGCGGCCCGGTTACAGAGCTACGCACGAAAGCAGGATTATTATGAATTTCATTATTTTTCTCTTTCCCTAGCATACAAAAATGCTCTTCCATGTCATTCTAATGTTACCCATCTCAACTTTATCAAAGAGGCTCGATAGCTACACATTTTTGTTATCTTAACGGCATGAACATTGCTGCTGGCGAATGCAGCGGTTAATAAGCCAACTCCCAGCAATGTGCTCTGATAGCTAAACCGCCCGGTTACAGAGCCTCGTGTGAAAAAATGATTGTTTGAAATTATTCCTTTTCCATTTCTCACCAAACAATCAAACATGTCCCTCCATTCCATTTTAACCATTTCCATGTTGACTCTTTTTCAGTTTGATTCCTTACAATTCCGAGCGTTTGCTCGCGATGTCACCGGAGGAAGGGCTCTCGTGAATCGATGTAAGATTAAGCCGTGATCATATTCTTCAGCGGCTAAAGTGGTGCAGCAACTGATCTTGCACCAGGTTGATTGTCATTGTGCCTCCCGGTTCAGGTCCAGGTCCTGCAAGATGTCACCGTATGGAATAGTAAAGCAGGCGCGTCCCATTGACCAGCTCCCGTTCAGCTTTGCCGCTTTCAGTGCACCTCGATACTGGAAAGGTGAACCATTTCCTAATCGCTTTCCTAATCGGTAGCCACTCCACAATGCTGCCGTTGATGGCTGTCTGGCCCATCTTTTTGATTTTCGAAGAGCATAATTTTACCCTTGATCCTAACACATGTTGTAATGGTTTGATTCATCATTTGATTAGCCGTTGTCTTTGGTACGATCTGGTGATAATCAAACAGCCCTACAGCATATCCACCGAACATCCGAAACCTGCCGATAATATTTTGCAGTGGCATGCATTGCCCATGGCAAAAGCACGTGAGACAACATCAGAGCCAGAACAATCTTCGATTGGCTTCGGGTTCTAATGCAAGGAATGCAAAGATGACTCTTTAGCAACAGGAACTTCTATCAGGTCCAGGTGTAATATCTGGCCCATCGAGGCGGGCAGGCCGTTCTGATAGCATAAAAGCAATCGCAGACGGACAGTGAACCATTCCTCCTATCGCGACTGTATTTTGTTGCATGCAGCGAGTGCAGTGCGCGTTTGCCTGTGGCATTATGCCTTAACGGCCAGCGACAGGATCGGTGCCGCGTTAATATAGTGGCCTTAGTATGTCGGGTTCGGTTCTGCATATCGAGATGAATCGAGATGTATTTCAAGATTTGAGTAAGTTGGGAGATTCGAGCCATTTCATTTGCATTGTTTCCCCAAATCTCTCGAGTCGCCTGCATCGAAATAGATCTGATGCTGATGCTGCGAATGCTGATAAATCTGATCAATTAGCAATCGAGCATAAGCCATAAGATTACTTAAACAGTGCGGTGCCATTTGTGGAAAGGACAGTAAAACAATCCTACCGCGATTCCATTCTGGCGCATGCACCGAGTCTCTTGATTGTTTGCTTGTTCCATTAGGCCTTGCAGGCCAGTGGCAACATATCGATATCGATCGGCAATATATCGATAAAATAATCATTGGATGCATTTGTTTGCTTTTCCATTTCACGCGCACGTTTTTGGAAAACCAAGCTGCTTAAGCCATTCGCTCTCCACCCAGGCGCGCTCTGCTCTCCCGTGCGCCTTATGCTCGCGCACTCTCTGACCGCCGTGGTCGCATACGGCAAGTGCAGTGCCCGTTTGCTTGTCCCATTATGCCTTGCCAGTCAGTGCCCTAACCGATTTTCACGAAAATCAAATCGGAAATTTCAGTAAAATGGGGTTTTCCATTCATTTTCGTGGGTCAAAATGATTCATTGGATGCATTTTTAGCTTTTCCATTCCACGCGCACGTTTTTGAAAAACCAAGTTGCCTGCGCCATTTGCGCTCTCTGGTTTCTCCACCACAGCACGCTCTGCTCTCGCACGTTTTTTTCCTCCCGCACACTGTACGCTCGCGTACTCTCGCTTCGAGCGGTGGTGGAATTCGCGGGCAGAATTTTGTCTCGCTCGCGCTCGTTGAATGCACCTGTATTGCATCTCGCTCGGCGTTACTCTCCCCTTCTCGTTCGCGCTCACGCCGTAGATGGGCATTTGCGGTCTCGCTCAGCGTTACTCCCAATCAAAATTTGTACAGGGATTATGCCGGAGCTGCTGGCCGCTTGCAAAGATAGGAAAAACTTGCACTTACTCTGTTTCGTCTCGATGAAGGTGAACTGGAAGGCAAAACTTTCCTTCGGCGGTGCCGTGGGATCGGTGACGAAACGTATGGTCAGTAGCTCGCCCGCGCTGTTCATCGTCGGTGGCCTCTGCGAGCCACAGTACCGGCCCACCTGTCTGTTGCCGGCCTGGGTCGAGTTGTCGTACACTTCGATGTACTGCTGCAGACAGCGACCACTGGTCGCCGGCGGTTCCAGCTCGATGCTGTCCCAGCTAAGCAATATCGTATAACCGACCGGTGCCTCCAGGATCCACTCGCACCGACCATCCCGCTGATAGTGCTGATTCGTCTCCGCGATCGCTGGCGAATGGATGATGGGATCCTTGTCGTGTGTCAACACACCACCGCAGCCGACCTCGGAGAAGTGGAACCAACCCTTGAATCCACGGCCTGCAGATCGGCGACCATAGAAGACGTAGCGCAACCGGAGCACATTGCGAGTGGACCGTATTCGTTTCGACATCGAGCGTTTGCAGCCACCGCCAAGGAGGTTTCTTCTCGACAATGCATCATGCAGCTCAACGTAGCCCCACTCACAGTTAATGGTGTCGCCCTCTCCTAGATCCAGGTCGACGAAGTCGAACGATATGATGGAACCGAGCGGTGCGTGCATCACATATTCACACTGCAGCTCTCCCGAATAAAGCGACGGATAACCGGGCGAGATTAACGGCAGGTCCGGGTTAGTGAACGTACCGCCGCACTTCATGGCGTACGACAGGCGGAAGCTCTGCTTCGTCTGACGACGGCGAAACCGTACCAGGAGCATATTAGCCGTGGAGGTGAGCCGGTCAGGTGGAACCTGATCACCACAAAAACGTCCTAGGAACGGGTCCGCCGTACTGCGCCCATCGAATAGCTCCAGCTGCGCACCGTTATCGGTACACGATCCGTGGTCGCCCGTCCGCTCGAGGACGTCCAACTTGACAAAGCGGATCTCGACGCGTGTCCCTACCGGTAGACTGATCTGATACTCACATACCAGCCAGTCCCGTGGCTGGTCGTCGTCAGTTTGAGCGACGACCGGCGATGGTGTGCTGGCGATGATACCTACCGGCTGCGTATAGACGCCACCGCAATCGGCTTCGACCACGGTGTACTGGATCGTGAAGCTCACCTCACCATTGCCCGGATCCTGTTCGTGCTCGCTGTCGTGGAAGTAGAGCATAGCCTCGCTGCCCGACGTTGTCAGCGGGCTTGGGTGCGATTCAGTGCCGCAGTATTTCGCGAGCACCGTACCCTTGTCCTCATCGATCCCGTCCGTTAACTGTACAAAGCTAGTGCGGCAATGTGACTGCTCGGACTTAGACAGCTGCAGCGTGACGAAGGAAAACTGTAGTCGACGGCCTGATTCGGTCTGTAGTTGCCACTTGCAATCCCAGTGTGACTGGCGGCGGTCATCCTGGGGCCACTGTATTGTACCGGGCTCTTCAACTATCATCCTACCTCCGCACACTGACTCAACGCTCTCCCAGTGTAGAGTGAAGCTATCGATTGGGAATGAGATTTCCGAATACAACCAGAGATACAGCGTGCTGGAGGTGGACGCGAGGTGACCATCGCCGTTAGGTAGCCCGGTGCCACAGTACCGACCAATAATCGGTGCTGCCGTCGAGTGTCCATCGTGGATCTGGGGAGTATAAAGGGTGTATTTGATTGCGAGACGGAGACAATCACTGACATATATAGAATACAGCTAAAAAAATAAATATCTACAACTCTGGAAAAATGCATACAGTCAGTTAAGGAGTTAAATATTTCTATTATCTTTGTGGTGGAGGGGGTAGAATACATGTGGTACGTACTGGTTCTCCTTATCTTTCTTCCTATCCCCCTGAAGATAATTTAAAGTTTCTGACAAATTTCATGGCTTATTTAGCCATTTAAATTTCTGGTAAAAACACAATACATACACCTCTATCCAATTGCATGGCTGAGCGCATGTTTGTAGCAGAAAATGGCTAAGTAACCCATTAGATGTGCCAGAAACTAAAAAATATCTTGAGGGGGATTAGGTGAAAGGAAAAGGGAGTCATTAAGTACCAAATACATCCCTTCTACTTCCTCCCCCTCCCAGACGATAAAAATATTTAACCCCTAGAATGTATGCAATTCGATAGGGGTGTATATATTTGTTTTTTACCAGAATACCTTACCTGCAACCACTCGGACTTGCACTCGCCACGAGAGCCGATGAGGCGAAACTGGCTGAAGGTGACATTCAGGGTAAACGTTTCGTTAGTTTTGATCAACCAGGCACACCGGGTGGAATGGCCGAGTGTCGTTTGGTTAAACTCCGGATAGTGTAGTGTTCCAGCGAGCTGATAGCGTTCGCTGTCGCACTCCTGTACCGCCGTCTGACAGTGCAGACCGGAATAGCCGGGCGGACAGCGGCATACCAAGCGCTCCCCATGCCACAGTTGGTCACAGTAGCCTCCGTTCTGGCACGGACTCGAATCACAGGGTGATGGGATGCGGCAATGCGGCTGCTCTGTCCCGGCTGGACATCGGCAACTGAAACTCGTTTCGTTCGTCACCACGCACGTACCACCGTTCTGTCAAACAGAGGAGCGCATGAAGGAGTGTATGGAGCGACTAACCCTCAGTAGTCCTTTCTTTACCTGACAGGGTGCACTAGCGCAGTGGTTCAACGGCTCGGCCTCGAACCTAGCACAGCCTGAGCTACCATAGCCCGATCCGATGTAACCCGGCAAGCACACGCAACCCGGTACAGTGCCATAGTCAACGCAGCGTGCCATCGGATGGCACTGGTCAGGAGTACAGCGGGAAGCTTGAGCTACGCACGTTCGACCACCTCCTGAATATGGACCACTGGACAGGCACCACAGCGAAAAGAACCCTATAACACAGCAACCAAAGAAGAATGTCGTTAAGTGTGTTAAATCGAAATCGAGTCATTACCCTCGTGTTGATGCAGGCCACTGAAGGTGCCGTACTGCAGCCCCCATTGTTTGTCTCGCACTCATCGATATCGGCACAGTAGAAGCCAGTGCCTGTGTAGCCGACCGGACAAAGGCCGCAGGCGAATGAGCCAGGCAAATTGATGCAATTTACCGCAGGATCCAGCGAGCAGTGGAACCCCGGACCCTCACACTCATCTACATCCACCGTACAGGATGGGGACAGCCCGTTTGTCTTCCAGCCCGGTTCGCACGCACACCGGAAGCCACTACCGTCGCTCGACTGCACGCACACACCATTACCGCACAGTTCGGCCCCGGCCAGATCACAGTCTTGTGTGTGCGCATTGCAATGGATACCACGCCAACCGTCGGCGCAGAGGCAGGAGTATCCGCCCGGTCGGTTCTGGCACGTGGCACCATTCTGGCAGCCAAGTCCGGTACCGGCGAGATGGTCACACTCATTCACGTCCTTCGCACAAGTGCGACCCTGCCAGCTGGCTGGGCAGAGGCACTGGAAGGAGCGGTACGAGCTGACGCAGGTGCCACCGTTCTGACATGGTCCGCTGGCGCAATGATCGGTTCGTACGCTCGTCTCCAGGGTTTCCAGTAGGATTTCGACTGACTTTACCCTCCGAGCAAGCAAATCAATGCGCAAACTCAACACCGTTACGTTGCCTTTCGTTGAGCTACGGAATGCATGGATTGCACATAAGTCATTGGCGCGTTCTCCAAGACCTCTCACTAGCAGTCAACCGCACACTTACGCCCGCTCCAGGTTGTCCAACTGCTTGAGCAATCCAAAAGGGCCATTGATGTTGGTGATCAGCAGTTGGAGTTGCTCGGCGGCGTTCTCTGACACCATCCCCCCCTGGCCTAGGTAGCCGCTGGGAGGCAACGATAATGGGTCGCCGGTAGTTGACCATTTCGCCATCGTTTGGAGCATCTGGTCTAAGTTGTGACTTCCAACGTTAACGTATCCAGCTCCTCGCACTGAAAACGTTATATTTTTGCCCATCGCCGGCTTAAAGATAATGTGACCATTGGACACGTACATTTTCGCTCTGTAAGGTGCAGGGTAACAGGGAAACCAAATGCAATAAATGATTGTGTTTTGAACTAAACCAGTAGTGACGACCTGCTATCTACAAATCAATTATTCGATACATTGCATCACTTACTGATCTTCCAGTCCTGCGGTCATCATGTGTTTTAGCGACAGGATGACCAACATGGTCAGTGTGAGCCGCATTCGAACCGGTTCTATTTGTCACTCTAGACTCTACACCGCTACTAAGTCCAGCTCATATGTTTCTTAGTACTACTTAAACGCACAGCAACTGAGCTAAGCATACGAACCATGCTCCTTTTTTATAGCATCCCGTGAATGCGGCTGAGCCAATGGTTGATAGTGACCTATCAGCGCCATGAAACCGATATCCACAACAAGAGGAGGCGGATAGCGAATGGATCGTTTTGCACGCCACCATGCTCACCATCGTTGCCAAGGCTTCTAAGAAATTCTGTCGCCCTGGTCCAACTAAACTCCACTACACGTGAACATGATTTGTCGCTTTTTTACACTATTGCTTCCACCCGGGGCGGGCAGCCGGATCTGCAATAGATTCCTTCTAACGAGAGACGGATAGCGGTAGATCATTTTCCTTCTGAGTAACTCCCGCCAATCCCGCCCGGAGTGGTTACCCAGCGAACAGTGAGAAGAATTCTCAATATGGAAATCTCACTACGGCAGTCCGGTAAAAGTTGGGCAAATTTTGGGTAAGTCCCATACGTTTATAAACGTTCGCGTTCGCGGAGAGCGTATGTCCCGGGACTTAGAAAATTTTCGACTGCCCGCGATCGGGACTTAGCCGATTTTTTCTCGGGTTGCTCCGTCTCTTTCTTCTATTCCTCTTCCTTTCGCGCTGCCGTTCGTCTTGAACACGCTCGCGTTCGCTTCGCTCTTCTACCCTTGCTGCCCTTCAGTTTCCGCGTAATTGAAACCCACAAGCTTGCGTTCGTTTTCGTTCGCTCTTCCTCTCTTCGCACTCCGCCCTTCCTCCGCCACAGCCGCGCTCTACAACTACAAACTCGCGCGCGAAACCCTCTCCCCCTCGCCGTTTCTTCCGCTCTTTCCCCCACTGCCTACGAGCGGTTTCATAGTGAGAGTCGCGCTCACCTCTTCCTCGACGTTCGCAGGCAGAGGGTTTTTTTCTCAGCCGCCGCAGCCTGCCTCCCGCTACCACAGTTTGCAGTGAGAAGGTTTTCTCACTATGGAAAAGTTGGTTCGAAGATGATTCTAACTTCATTCTTTTTGATTCGGCATACGGCGAGATCCATGCAATCGGCTATTCAGTATGAAGTTAGAATCAAGGGGCCCCATACAACTTAGAATCAACTTTCGTGAAACCCGAACGCGAACGCGAACCCGAACGCGAACCCGAACGCACCCCCCTTCGTGTGCTCTCGCCAAATGAACTACGCCCCCCCAAATGAACTACGCTGCGATTGGTCGATGAGCTACCGCCCAATGGCGGTGGGGTTTATTTTTCTATATCTTTTTGCTGACGTCACACGTATATGACGTCGTCATTTTGTGACGTCGTTTTTCTGCGTTACTGTTGGTGGTGGTGGCGTCGTGCTCTTCACTGCTTGAAGGCGTCGTTGTGGTGGCGTGATCCGGGCTGCGATCGAGAACTTTCCTGCTCGGCCTGATGTTGGGTGCGCGTACGCTGATCACAATGCTCGGGTACATGCAGAAAAGGAAGAGAAAAATCCAAAAGTGTTTAACCTTTTGCAGTGCACCTTACAACGCCAGCTTGGCTTACCTTGCGTGTGGATTATCGTTAACACCTTGGTAACACTATTCTGCACTTGCACTTTGCCGCCAGCGTAGAGCGTGCGTCCCGGGACTTAGAAAATTTCCGACTGCCCGCGATCGGGACTTAGCCGAATTTTGCTCGAGATTGCTCCGTCTCTTTTTGCTATTCCTCTTCAATAAAAATAGGCGAAACTGAGAGTGCTGTGTACACATGATGAATGGTTATTTGCACTTTGTGCTCTTTTCGCGAATGTTTGTTCGATCATCAACTTGCACTCTACGGTGATCCCTCGCGTAACAGCGCCTCTAGACGAGAGCGAGAATTGCCCGAGACTGAGAAGAGACTGAAGTTGCTTCTGTCGTGACCCGCTGGGACTTTCATTATTTGGATCCGGTTGGTGGTTGGTTTCGTTTGGTTATTATTATTCCGGACAAGTACAATCTTTCTCGTAACACATCTATTACCAGACTGACTTCGCTACTTGGAGCTCTTCGTAACTCCCTCTCACGCAAATTAGCTATTACCCACTCTCTCTCGCTGTCTCTCGACTCTCCTCTCGCTGCTATTGCCGTTCTCTTTCTCTCTCTGTCTCTCGATTTTCCTTGTCGTTTAAAATATCCTGCTATCACTCTCTCTCTGTCGTTCTCTTTCTTTCCCTCTCTCTCTTTATCTCTTCTCTCTGCACCCTTATCACTACATTCACCCCCTCTCCTATTCTCTACGTCAAAACTCGCGCTGTATTCAAGTCTGATTACTGGAAAGCGAGAAGTGTAAGAAAAAAACGAATTACTGCCTCCTAATGGAAAATGTGGTAAAGCACCATATCTCTCAGCCTCTCTGGCTTCTTAACGCTTCTCCTTGATCTTTCGACACCTGCCGGTGCGTCCTCCGAACTAGGCGGTGCGTGTGGAGCGACTCCGGCGTCTATGGTCGACGGTAACTCAGGAAACTCCTCGACTTCGCGTCCCACCAATGGTCTAGGCGCCCTCTTAACGTCCCTTACACCACGGACGAATTGAACGCCATGCTCGCTGCGGACGACCACCTTTGGTCCTTGACGACTCAGCACCGTGTATTCTTCGCGAGAAAATGATGGGTCCGTCTTATTTCTCCTGGGAAGCCACAGAACCACCCTGTCGCCGACAGCTATACTGGACTCTTTAGCTCCTCGATGACGATCGGCGTATTCCTTGCTGATCAGCTTTGTCGCCGCGTCCTGCTCACGCACGTCCTCTCTATCCAGCTCCCTATAATGTTCGGACTCCCACAGACCTGGAAAGAGACCCCGATACTTCCACCCAACTAACAATTCAAACGGTGTCACCCCGAGACGAGCATGCGGCTTCACTGTGTTATGCACGTGTACATATTCGTCCAGGGCCTCTCTCCACGCGCGTCCTTCCTGCTTAGCGGCTGCTAGGGCTTTTATAATTCCTTGATTCTGCCTCTCCACGGCTCCATTAGACTGTGGATTCAATGGTATCGCCTTGTTTACTTTAACACCTCTATCCTCCCAGTACTTAATGAATTCGGAGCTTTGAAAAGGAGGACCGTTGTCGCTCTGGATGGTTAGTGGCCATCCCCACGTGAAAAGGATTCTGCTAAGGGCCGCGTTTGTGCTGCTGGCATCTGTATACCTCATTTCTGTTGCGCTGATGTACCTAGAGTAAGTATCAACTACGACCAGCAGTTCCAATCCGCCGGGAACTGAGAGGAAGTCGATTTGCAGTACTTGCCAAGGACCATCCGGTAGGGTACGGCTCGTCAAGGGAAGCGGTGGATTCCGTTTAGAGATGACTACGCAGGTTCCGCATGCTTTAACGAACGACTCGACGTCCTTACCCATGTTCGGCCACCAAAAGAACTCCCTTAGAATCCTCTTCATGGCGGAGCTACCGATGTGGCCTTGATGCGCTGCTGCCAATATCCGAGACCTAAGGTCCCCCGGGGCGACTACCTTATCATCCTTAAAAATGGTCGCTCCCAATGAACGTAATGATTTCGCTTCAGCCTCGTATCTCTTTAAGGATTCTGGCCACTTCTGAGAACTCAAGGCTTTTCTCACATCGCTAAGTTCCTGGTCATTTTCGGAGGACTGTTCTATATCTTTCCAGGTGATACTCATTTGGTTACTATCCAACCTAAAAAGTAAGTGGCTATCGGCGCTATCGTCAAAAGGATCCTCCGTCTGGCATCGGGCACTAAGTCGTGACAGGGCGTCAGCAACATTCAGATGGCCGGGAATTCGCTTCATCTCGAAATCGTATGCTTGTAGCCTCAAGGCCCACGACTCTGCTCGAGTGATTGCCCGCTTGTTGGATCTGTGACCTCCGCCAAATATGAATTCGTTAGCCTCTGAATCCGTTCTTATTGCAAAACGTTTCCCGGTCAGGTAGAATGCGAAGCGTTCTACGCCCCACACGATTGCAAGCGCCTCTCTCTGGGTTTGTGGATACCGTTGCTCCGATGGAGATAAGGCCTTTGAGGCGCATGAGATGATCCGAGGTTTACTGTGACAATCTAATTGCACCAAAACCGCTCCAAGGCCCACGGGAGATGCATCAACATATAGTTCCGTTACGTCGGTGGGGTTGAAGTAACCTAACCTGGATATCGACTTCAGTGCCTCGTTTTTGAGAAAAGAGAACTCGTCTTCCTCTGCCTTGGACCAGTAGAAACAATCCGCCTTCGCTAAACACCTCAGATGTTTGGTCACGTCGGCCCGCATGAAGATGAATCGTTCCGAGAAGTTCATAAACCCTAGGAAGCTTTTCACTTCCTGTATGTTCTCCGGTCTGCGAAAATTCCGGACTGCCGCTAGTTTCGTATCTTCCACTTGCAAGCCTTCGTTAGTCAACGAGAATCCTATGAACTTAACTTTCTGCCGACCAAACACGCATTTGTCCATGTTGATCCGCACGTTATGCTCCCGAAGGCGTGCCAGCACCGCATTGAGATGCTCGTCGTGCTCTCTCTTATTCTTGCCGTGGATTAGGATATCATCCAAGTAGCATTTCTGTCCTCGGCACCCTACCAGAACTACGGTCTGCATTGCCTCTTGAAAGATGTCCGGTGCATTGCATAGGCCAAAGGGTAGTCGCATGAAACGATATGTCGCATCTCCGGCGAAGAAGTTGGTAAGATGACGTGACTCCTCCGCAATTACCACATGGAAGAACGCGCTGGATAAGTCAATAGTAGAAAACCATTGAGCCTCATGCAAGTCGTTTAGTATTTCCTCTATAGTGGGCATCCTGAATGGTGTCCGAATGATGCACCTATTAGGCCCTCGAAGATCCACTACCAGGCGAATATCGTCCTTGCCTTTAGGGACCACCAATAACGAGGAGCAAAAGGATCTGTCCATCTGGTCCGTCACTTTCTCGATTATCCCTGATGCCAACTGCTCCTCCAGTCTCCGCTGCGCTTCCTTACGAAATGGCAAGGGGATGTTGGTATAGATATTGCGCGACGGTGGCATTTCTTTGTGATATTCTATCACGACTGGTGGCATCTTGAATTTAGGAAATTCGTTGGAAATTGATATGGCCCGTATTTCCACCTTCAATCCGAGTTGAAGGACGCTGTACCGCAGTGCCGTATCTCTGCTCAGTAGAGGCTTGGCTTTCCGGACGACATAGAATTTTTCGAATAATCTGGGGCGGTCCTCGGAGATGAACAATTCCGCTACAAAGGTATTTTCTACATGTACCTCCTCGGCGCTAGCGTAGGCGTATAAAGATTTGTCCGAGCCACTCGTCACGCTGAAAATGTGTTCCCTGGAATGCTCATCGTCCATGAGTAAACTGAATATACTTTCATTAACAGTGTTGACCTCTGCTCCTGAATCGATCAAGAAGAGGATCGGAACGCTATTGATGTGGCCAAGGACTGTTCCTTCGTTGCCAGACAAATCCAAGTATTCTTTAGCGCCTGATACCTGCGCAATAACCTGAAATTAGTGACGATCAAACAATTATGTTAGTTAAATGACTAGTACGTAAATCAATCCTTTTTTCTTTCTTTGCTCGAGTAACGAAAAGTAAAACTGGAATTAACTACTGCCGAAAAGTTTATTCCGTTTCCGAATTCGATACAACCAAAAGAATTCAAAACACCAATGAAATGTGTACGTCTGTACACGCCACCGAGATTCAGTTGTTCGGGTCACTTACGGCTACCGCATCCTCAGCATCTTCGCAGCATTCCTTCGTCACCGCTGCTACCTTGACGGTCCTGTCTTCCCCGTCGTTCAAGCTCCTACGTTTTGATGAAGCAGGGGAAGGGAATTTGGTGCAAGCCCTCTCGATGTGGCCCACAACCCCGCAATTGTGGCACACTTTGTTCTGCAACAACGCGAAACATCTGGAGGGCACGTGATTGTTGCTAGAGCACCTCCAGCATGGTTTCTCCGGTTTCGTATTTTGGCCTGTCGGATATGAATCTTGCCAGTTTCGCTTGCGGCCTTGCGGGTCGAACGACCTGTCCATCGACCGCATCGGTTTATAATAGCCTCCTCGGAAGCTATTCCTCTGTGGCCAGTTTCCTCTTTGTTGACCGTAAGAAACGGCTGCCACCGTAGCTTCGCGTGCCGGAGGGTGCGACTTCGCATAAAGCTCCTCGCTGCTTTTGTCGAGCTCGTGCCCGCGTATCCTATCGACCAGGTCAGTGAGGGAGCCTCCTTTACGGAGCACCTTTCTGGCCGTCTCCCGCACTTTGCTGTCAGTCGCGTGTTGCTGGATCACCTCGGCGACGCTTTCTAACAGCTTATCTCCTTCATAGTCGCAAAGCTTGGCCGCCGCCACGACACGCTTCACATATTTGGAATCTTCCTCATTCGTCACCTGCACCAGGTTCCTTAACTTCTGTCGCTGGGTCAGGCTATACTCCCGCGAGCCGAAGAAGGCCTTCAGTCGGCCCATAGCGGCTGAATACGGAGCGCTTGGGTCCGACGAGGGTGCTGGCGCTTCTTCTAAGATGTCTAGAAGCTTCGCTCCGGCCTTTACCTTGAAGGCGTTCATTTTCGCCGCCTCGTCGCTGATTCCTACCAAGGCTAGCGAAGCTTCCAACAGCTCCTTCCACGACTCGAACGATTTACGTCCGATATCGTCCTCACCATCAGACGGAGCGCACGGCGGGACGTTCATCGACGCCACCGCTAAAGAATTAAACGATGACATCATCGCTGTCATCGATGTATTGCCGATGGAGCCTTCCGTCGTGGTGGGTTCGCAGTGGGATAACACCAAATCTTCGACGATGAAAACATTGCCGGGAGACCGCTTCTGGCTCGCCTTTTTTGCTTTAAGAATTCCTTCCAGCTTTCTATTCCGCTGCATCGCTCGGTTTAGGGCTAGCCGTAACTTCGCCCCAGCCTTCGGATTGTTCTTCCTGGAAAAATACAACGACCTGAACATTAATTACGGCTCAGGAATCTAACCGATCAGGTTATTCCGGCCAATATCGCGCAAGCTACCCGCTCAGAGGTGCTTCCTAGCGCCCGGCCACCAACACAGAGGTGCCTCACTCTCGCGCAAGCTACCCGCTCAGAGGTGCTTCCTAGCGCCCGGCCACCAACACAGAGGTGCCTCACTCTCGCGCAAGCTACCCGCTCAGAGGTGCTTCCTAGCGCCCGGCCACCAACACAGAGGTGCCTCACTCTCGCGCAAGCTACCCGCTCAGAGGTGCTTCCTAGCGCCCGGCCACCAACACAGAGGTGCCTCACTCTCGCGCAAGCTACCCGCTCAGAGGTGCTTCCTAGCGCCCGGCCACCAACACAGAGGTGCCTCACTCTCGCGCAAGCTACCCGCTCAGAGGTGCTTCCTAGCGCCCGGCCACCAACACAGAGGTGCCTCACTCTCGCGCAAGCTACCCGCTCAGAGGTGCTTCCTAGCGCCCGGCCACCAACACAGAGGTGCCTCACTCTCGCGCAAGCTACCCGCTCAGAGGTGCTCCCTAGCGCCCGGCCACCAACACAGAGGTGCCTCACTCTCGCGCAAGCTACCCGCTCAGAGGTGCTTCCTAGCGCCCGGCCACCAACACAGAGGTGCCTCACTCTCGCGCAAGCTACCCGCTCAGAGGTGCTTCCTAGCGCACGGCCACCAACACAATCGAGAGACGCCGCACTGCGCTTAAGACGCTCACTTGTCACTCACTCAGGAGTGTTTCCTGAGATCCTGCTAACACGTGGTTCCCGCCACCGAACGGCAGACCAACCGAAAAGGCTGTTCCAGCCAATGTACGTGAAATCCAACCACACGGAGATGTGTCCCGGAAACACCCAAGCCACACATCACCCGTAAGACACCTTTCCGTCGTGGTCAAAAACCATGCACCCCGCACCGCAGCACCACGCGCTCGCCAAACGCTTCCTGGAATCGAGTGACGCCGCGCTGTGCGCCAGACACTTGCACCGAGCCACCCGCGCGTCGAACTTTATTCGCCTATCCGATGACTCTTCCTCCACCCTTTTTCCACACCAAACTCACTTTCTGGGACTTTCATTATTTGGATCCGGTTGGTGGTTGGTTTCGTTTGGTTATTATTATTCCGGACAAGTACAATCTTTCTCGTAACATATCTATTACCAGACTGACTTCGCTACTTGGAGCTCTTCGTAACTCCCTCTCACGCAAATTAGCTATTACCCACTCTCTCTCGCTGTCTCTCGACTCTCCTCTCGCTGCTATTGCCGTTCTCTTTCTCTCTCTGTCTCTCGATTTTCCTTGTCGTTTAAAATATCCTGCTATCACTCTCTCTCTGTCGTTCTCTTTCTTTCCCTCTCTCTCTTTATCTCTTCTCTCTGCACCCTTATCACTACAGCTTCCACACGACAAATGCATTGCGACGATTTTTGCTAACTCTGAGCAAAAGTCTTCGCGAAGACGGCGTTCTTCGACAGAGCTCCGCCAGAGGGCTTTTTTATATGAAATGACAGCTTTGACAGCAGTGTTCATTCGTTCGCGATGCATTCGCTCCCTACACGGGCATTTATGTGTTCGTGATGAAGTTTTCGCGCATTTGTATGGGGATGACGTAAAAATAAACTTCGTCGCGAACCATTCGCGATGCATTCGCTCTCGTTTAGACGCAACTTGAGAATTGAGACTGTCACATCCATACAAATCCGAATCGGGAATGTTTTCGTTCGGGTAGACAAAGTGTCTATAGGAGACAGGTTAAGTCATCCCTATACAAATTTTGATTGGGAGTAACGCTGAGCGAGACCGCAAATGACCATCTACGACGTGAGCGCGAACGAGAAGGGGAGAGTAACGCCGAGCGAGATGCAATACAGGTGCATTCAACGAGCGCGAGCGAGACAAAATTCTGCCCGCGAATTCCACCACCGCTCGAAGCGAGAGTACGCGAGCGTACAGTGTGCGGGAGGAAAAAAACGTGCGAGAGCAGAGCGTGCTGTGGCGGAGAAACCAGAGAGCGCGAATGGCGCAGGCAACTTGGTTTTCCAAAAACGTGCGCGTGGAATGGAAAAGCTAAAAATGCATCCAATGAATCATTTTGACCCACGAAAATGAATGGAAAACCCCATTTTACTGATATGTCCGATTTGATTTTCGTGAAAATCGGTTAGGGCACTGACTGGCAAGGCAAAATCGGACAAGCAAACGGGCACTGCACTTGCCGTATGCGACCACGGCGGTCAGAGAGTGCGCGAGCATAAGGCGCACGGGAGAGCAGAGCGCGCCTTGGTGGAGAGCGAATGGCTCAAGCAGCTTGGTTTTCCAAAAACGTGCGCGTGAAATGGAAAAGCAAAAAAATGCATCCAATGATTATTTTATCGATATATTGCCGATCGATATCGATATGTTGCCACTGGCCTGCAAGGCCTAATGGAACAAGCAAACAATCAAGAGACTCGGTGCATGCGCCAGAATGGAATCGCGGTAGGATTGTTTTACTGTCCTTTCCACAAATGGCACCGCACTGTTTAAGTAATCTTATGGCTTATGCTCGATTGCTAATTGATCAGATTTATCAGAATTTAGGGATTGAACCCGACATACTAAGGCCACTATATTAACGCGGCACCGATCCTGTCGCTGGCCGCCAAGGCATAATGCCACAGGCAAACGCGCACTGCACTCGCTGCATGCGACAAAGTACAATCGCGGTAGGAGGAATGGTTCACTGTCCGTCTGCGATTGCTTTTATGCTATCAGAACGGTCCTGCCCGCCTTGATGGGCCAGATATTACACCTGGACCTGATAGAAGCTCCTGTTGCTAAAGAGTCATCTTTGCATTCCTTGCATTAGAACCCGAAGTCAATCGAAGATTGTTCTGGCTCTGATGTTGTCTCACGTGCTTTTGCCATGGGCAATGCATGCCACTGCAAAATATTATTGGCAGGTTTCAGCTGTTCGGTGGATATGCTGTAGGGCTGTTTGATTATCGCCAGATCGTACCGCAGACAACGGCTAATCATATGATGAAACAAACCATTACAGCATGAGTTAGGATCAAAGGTAACATTATGCTCTTCGAAAATCAAAAGATGGGCCAGACAACCATCAACGGCAGCACTGTGGAGCGGCTAACGATTAAGAAAGCGATTAGCAATTGGTTCACCTTTCCAGTATCGAGGTGCACCGAAGGAAATTGAGGCGATATACATAGACACGGATGCGTGAAAGCTGAACGGGAGCTGGGCAATGGGACGCGCCTACTTTACTGTTCCATACGGTGACAACTTGCAGGACCTGGACCTGAACCGGGAGGCAATGACAATCAACCTGGTGCAAGATCAATCGCTGCACCACGAGAGCCCTTCCTCCGGTGACATCGCGAGCAAACGCTCAGAATTGTAAGGAATCAAATTGAAAAAAGAGTCAACATTGATATGGTTAAAATGGAATGGAGGGACATGTTTGATTGTTTGGTGAGAAATGGAAAAGGAATAATTTCAAACAATCATTTTTTCAAACGAGGCTCTGTAACCGGGCGGTTTAGCTATCAGAGCACATGGCTGGGAGCTGGCTTATCAACCGCTGCATTCGCCAGCAGCAATGTTCATGCCGCGAAGATAACAAAAATGTGTAGCTATCGAGCCTCTTTGATAAAGTAGAGATGGGTAACATTAGAATGACATGGAAGAGCATTTTTGTATGCTAGGGAAAGAGAAAAATAATGAAATTCAAAATAATCCTGCTTTCGTGCGTAGCTCTGTAACCGGGCCGCTTACCTAGTCCCTATACAAATTTTGATTGGGAGTAACGCTGAGCGAGACCGCAAATGACCATCTACGACGTGAGTGCGAACGAGAAGGGGAGAGTAACGCAGAGCGAGATGCAATACAGGTGCATTCAACGAGCGCGAGCGAGACAAAATTCTGCCCGCGAATTCCACCACCGCTCGAAGCGAGAGTACGCGAGCGTACAGTGTGCGGGAGGAAAAAAACGTGCGAGAGCAGAGCGTGCTGTGGCGGAGAAACCAGAGAGCGCGAATGGCGCAGGCAACTTGGTTTTCCAAAAACGTGCGCGTGGAATGGAAAAGCTAAAAATGCATCCAATGAATCATTTTGACCCACGAAAATGAATGGAAAACCCCATTTTACTGATATTTCCGATTTGATTTTCGTGAAAATCGGTTAGGGCACTGACTGGCAAGGCATAATGGGACAAGCAAACGGGCACTGCACTTGCCGTATGCGACCACGGCGGTCAGAGAGTGCGCGAGCATAAGGCGCACGGGAGAGCAGAGCGCGCCTTGGTGGAGAGCGAATGGTTCAAGCAGCTTGGTTTTCCAAAAACGTGCGCGTGAAATGGAAAAGCAAAAAAATGCATCCAATGATTATTTTATCGATATATTGCCGATCGATATCGATATGTTGCCACTGGCATGCAAGGCCTAATGGAACAAGCAAACAATCAAGAGACTCGGTGCATGCGCCAGAATGGAATCGCGGTAGGATTGTTTTACTGTCCTTTCCACAAATGGCACCGCACTGTTTAAGTAATCTTATGGCTTATGCTCGATTGCTAATTGATCAGATTTATCAGCATTTAGGGATTGAACCCGACATACTAAGGCCACTATATTAACGCGGCACCGATCCTGTCGCTGGTCGCCAAGGCATAATGCCACAGGCAAACGCGCACTGCACTCGCTGCATGCGACAAAGTACAATCGCGGTAGGAGGAATGGTTCACTGTCCGTCTGCGATTGCTTTTATGCTATCAGAACGGTCCTGCCCGCCTTGATGGGCCAGATATTACACCTGGACCTGATAGAAGCTCCTGTTGCTAAAGAGTCATCTTTGCATTCCTTGCATTAGAACCCGAAGTCAATCGAAGATTGTTCTGGCTCTGATGTTGTCTCACGTGCTTTTGCCATGGGCAATGCATGCCACTGCAAAATATTATTGGCAGGTTTCAGCTGTTCGGTGGATATGCTGTAGGGCTGTTTGATTATCGCCAGATCGTACCGCAGACAACGGCTAATCATATGATGAAACAAACCATTACAGCATGAGTTAGGATCAAAGGTAACATTATGCTCTTCGAAAATCAAAAGATGGGCCAGACAACCATCAACGGCAGCACTGTGGAGCGGCTAACGATTAAGAAAGCGATTAGCAATTGGTTCACCTTTCCAGTATCGAGGTGCACCGAAGGAAATTGAGGCGATATACATAGACACGGATGCGTGAAAGCTGAACGGGAGCTGGGCAATGGGACGCGCCTGCTTTACTGTTCCATACGGTGACAACTTGCAGGACCTGGACCTGAACCGGGAGGCAATGACAATCAACCTGGTGCAAGATCAATCGCTGCACCACGAGAGCCCTTCCTCCGGTGACATCGCGAGCAAACGCTCAGAATTGTAAGGAATCAAATTGAAAAAAGAGTCAACATTGATATGGTTAAAATGGAATGGAGGGACATGTTTGATTGTTTGGTGAGAAATGGAAAAGGAATAATTTCAAACAATCATTTTTTCAAACGAGGCTCTGTAACCGGGCGGTTTAGCTATCAGAGCACATGGCTGGGAGCTGGCTTATCAACCGCTGCATTCGCCAGCAGCAATGTTCATGCCGCGAAGTAAACAAAAATGTGTAGCTATCGAGCCTCTTTGATAAAGTAGAGATGGGTAACATTAGAATGACATGGAAGAGCATTTTTGTATGCTAGGGAAAGAGAAAAATAATGAAATTCAAAATAATCCTGCTTTCGTGCGTAGCTCTGTAACCGGGCCGCTTACCTAGTACCGAACAAAATCGCTCGCGACGGTTAGATGAATGATGAATGAATGAATGAATGAAAAAAACTGACAGTTCGTGTTTATGTTTTAGTTGCGTTGGAGACGCTGTATTCGCTTTGAGAAGTAAGAAATCCGTAAAGAAAGCTAAAATTTTTACAGTTTTTCAGTGCTCTGATTGTTCTACATTGGTGGTTTTAAGATGCCTTATAGATTTTGCCTAGCTGTGTTTTGCAAACTCTTCCTTATCACTCTTCCTTTGGATGCGCCTCGCGATTGGCAAACGATCTGCCGAGCCTGCGTTCTTATATGATGAACAAAGCCCGCTGGAGCCCACTCCTTCTCCTTGCTGCTTCGTGTTCGGAACAAGCGAAGAGGTTTCACCTTCGCAGGATCTCTGGTCGGACAGATTGCGTCTAAACGAGCACGAAAGAATCGCGAAAGTATCGCGACGACGAAACGAATAAACGTCATCCCCATACAAGTGCGCGAAAGTTTTATCGCGATAGCATGGATGCCCGTGTAGGGAGCGAATGCATCGCGAAAGAACGAACACTGCTGTCAATGCTGTCATTTCATATAAAAAAAGCCCTCTGGCGGAGGTCTGTCGAAGAACACACGCTTTCGCGAAAGTTTTTGCTCAGTCTGAGCAAAATCTTTCGCGATGCATTCGTTTACCGTCTGGAAGCAACCACACGCGACAACACCCTCCTTAGACCGTTTCTACACTGCGCCAAAATTTTCTCTGCCAAAACGAAACTTATTGGATTCCCATAGAAATCTTTTATATTCCAATAGGAATTTTATGGGAATTCAATAAGTTTCGTTTTGGCAGCGAAAATTTTGGCGCAGTGTAGAAACGGTCTTAGGATGCACTGAGCATGTAGCGCTGATGTGATTGACCATCACACTCCGATCGTCTCCGTCCATTTGTCTTTTAACCAATAGTCTAAGCCGACAGTGACCGTCTATCGGTGGAAGCCGGATCCGGGCCTTTTCCACTCGTTTCAGAATCAGAGATAGCCGGCGTTTTCGGCCCCTGCTGACACGTTGTTAGATTGCTTCCAGACGGTAAACGAATGCATCGCGACGACTTTTGCTCAGTCTGAGCAAAAACTTTCGCGAAAGCGTGTGTTCTTCGACAGACCTCCGCCAGAGGGCTTTTTTTATATGAAATGACAGCTTTGACAGCAGTGTTCGTTCGTTCGCGATGCATTCGCTCCCTACACGGGCATCCATGCTATCGCGATCAAACTTTCGCGCACTTGTATGGGGATGACGTTTATTCGCCTCGTCGTCGCGATACTTTCGCGATACATTCGTGCTCGTTTAGACGCAATCTTAGCCACAGCGGTGCTGCTCGTTTGTTCTAAAACTAGAAAATGTTTCATTTAAACGAGCAAAAGTAGGTAATATATCTGATAAAACCATTGCACTTTTCCGGATCCAAATGCACGCTGGTTTGGTGATGAACGTAAACCGCTGACAGTTATTTGACGTTTGGTGCTTTATGTCAAATTGCTATGACTTCACCTGTTGCCTATAGACACTTTGGTTTCCCCTTCGTCTATCCCTGGCTTATGACTTCACCTATTTCCTATATACACTTTGGTGTAGACAGAAAAATTCTCTTCTTCAGCTCTCTGAACAAAACGCCTATTGACCGCGATATCGCTGCAAATAAAGCAGCAGGGCATTATTATCGCTTCAATTTACATACATTCAGGGGCATTGTGTGAAATTTGGATTTTTTTATTGTTTTATTCTAGACGTATCGTTATCGTTCGCAATATTTTTATCGAAATCTATTGCATTCTTACGATTCTTTTTGGCAAGTAAAAAGTAAAAATTTTATTTATCGCATGAGATCGGCCGATAGAGATCGCTGCGTGTAAACACCCCACTCACCTGTTCTTTTATTCACTTTGCTTTGGCTCACTCATAAATCATATATGCCCACCCAGCAGAACTGCAACACGGCGAACCAAAACAAACCCCTTTCCACCGTACGTGTAACCCGTCCGTGAGGCAACAAAGTCGCGGATGTGGCCACTCTCGACAGAATGCGCAAAACGTGGGTTAAGCGCGATAATATCTACTACAAACCGTTCTACAAACAGAAGCTCAAACTCACGCTGATCGGTGTGCTCGGACTGGGCGTCCTGTTCTTCGTCTACCAGCTGGTCTACATCAGTCAGTTTCTACCGTCGTCATCATCGTCGTCATCGTCGGGGTCGGGGCTGGCTTTGCTGGCCGCCCAGATGCGGCCCCCGCTCCACTCAAATAGTAATAATCACGTTGCTTCGGCAGAACTAGGAGCGGACGGCAGCCCACCATCACCATCATCGGTGGCGAACAGGGAATACGGCAGCAGTAAGACGGGCATCGGCCAGCACCAGTACGCCTACGTCGAGCGAATCGGGAACCACGAGCGTATGATCCTGCGGTAAGTGACACCGCTCCTCACACCGATCACGTAACGCATCGTGAACAACGCCCTTCCGCTCCCTACCCTCTTTCAGCGGCATCCGGCTGCGAGATCTGGATCGCTACACGGAACCTACGTCCATGCCCCGAGCTCCGTTCCGGTGTCTGCAAACGGGCCGTGAGCTGAGCTGGGATCGTGTGAACGACGATTACTGCGACTGCCAGGAGGACGGCAGCGACGAGCCGAGCACGAGTGCATGCGCCAATGGCCGATTCTACTGTCGTTTCCAGAAGCGCCATCGGACGGGCCGGGGGAGGGACCGATCGATACCAAGCGGTTGGGTCAACGATGGCGTCTGTGATTGCTGTGATGGTTCCGACGAGTGGCTCCCGACCGGTGGTAACCTAGTGCCACTCCGCCCTTGTCCGAACACCTGTAGCACTAAATACTTTCTCTAAGACGTTGGTGGACGGACGTTGGCTTCAAGATTTCTCCCTTTTCTCTCGCGGATGAACCGCGCGCCTCGCCATCACGTATCGCATCACATTCCGCCAGTAAACGCAATGCAAGGATTGCAGGAAACGCGCAGCCGATCGGATCACTTTGCTAGCATGTTTCAAAAACTCCTAGGGTAGGTTGAAATAAATGGAAAATATTGTTTTTGCCAAAATTGCCAATTTTATTGCGTTTAACCCTGTGGTCGCTATCGAAACTGTAGCATATACCACTCCGTTGAGCGACCCATGGACGCTCAATGTTATTCATCAATTTTTTTGAAGCAGAATTGACGCTTGATTGCCGTCTTTTTTTATTGGCCGTCTGTGGCAAATTGGTATAATCATCAATATTTCGTCAATCAGGGCCACAGACACATCAATATTAGACGCCAAACACCCTGCCAGCTAGCAGGGTCTTCTCCAGAGCCTGAGAATTGAGACTGTCAAATCCATACAAATCCGAATCGAGAATGCTTTCGCTCGTGTAGAAACAGAGAATAAAGCGAGCCTGAGGCTCAGCTGAGCAAGCTGTCAAACTATCTGTCATTGCCTGTTATTTTGACAGCAAAGCGATTCTCGTACGAGTTTCGGGCCAGGCTCAGCTCAATTGAGCAAATTATTGAGCCTGAAGTTGCTTCTACACGACAAACGAATGCATCAGAGTGAGCAAAAGTCTTCGCGAAGACGTGTGTTCTTCCACAGAGCTCCGCCAGAGGGCATTTTTTATATGAAATGACAGCTTTGACAGCAGTGTTCGTTCGTTCGCGATGCTCAAAGTGTTTATAGGAAACAGGTGAAGTCATAGCACTTTTTTTCTTTTTTGCTTTTTTTTTGTTTTTTTGACATTCGACGCCTTGTTTACGTTCATCACCAAACCAGCGTGCGTTTGAATCCGAAAAAGGGCAATGGTTTTATCAGGTATATTATCTACTTTTGCTCGTCATCATTTAAAATACATTTTCTAATTTTAGAACAAACGAGCAGCCCCGCTGTGGCTATCAACGTGTCAGCAGGGGCCGAAAACGCCGGCTATCTCTGATTCTGAAACGAGTGGAAAAGGCCCGGATCCGGCTTCCAGCCGGTCACTGTCGGCTTAGACTATTGGTTAAAGGACAAATGGACGGAGACGATCGGAGTGTGATGGACAATCACATCAGCGCTACATGCTCAGTGCATCCTAAGGAGGGTGTTGTCGCGTGTCCGACCAGAGATCCGGCGAAGGTGAAACCTCTTCGTTTGTTCCGAACGCGGAGCAGCAAGGAGAAGGAGTGGGTTCTTCTGCCCGAATAAAGGCAGCTCCAGTGCGCTTTGTTCATCAAATAAGAACGCTGGCTCGACAGATCGTCTGCCAATCGCGAGGCGCATCCAAAGGAAGAGTGATAAGGGAAGAAGATCCGCTCCTATTCCTAGTTTGCCACCGTCGGAACAGGTGTCTTCTTTTGTAAGGCGCATCAAGAGCGCATCGCCTCGTGAGCAAGGATGGATGCCTCGAATGACGGTGCACTGGCTTTGCCTGGCAGTGTTTGTGATCGTCCTGCTGGTGCAGTACGACAGCAAGGATCCGTACGTCACCGTGGGTGTGGAGCGAAAGGCTACATTACAGAAGATCCGACAAGCCTACAAACAGCAAGCTAAGGAATGGTAAGAATCCGAACAGCACTCTGTCTGCGTTCGTATTGATTGCTTGCCACAGGCGTGCTAGGACTTGAGCTAACTGTATCAAACAGGCATCCGGACAAATCAAAACACTTTTAGGCGGAGCAGCGGTTCGTCGAGATCAAGCAGGCATACGAGCTACTTTCCGACTCGAAGCGTCGGAAGGCATACGCCGTACATAACGAACGAGGATGCAATCGTGAATAGGGAGCGGTCAGATTACACCACACGGTCGGTTCCAGGATCCGTTCGAACACTTTTACGAACTGCACATAACTTTAACATCCACGACCAGGACATTAGCCTGTACCATCGGCTGTCGATCACCGCCAAGTACTAAGAGAGTAACATGCTGCCCAAAAGCCGCCAAACTCCGCAAATACTGCTGTTTTACGCCGACTGGTGCTTCGACTGTATGAAAGCGGCCAACTCGTTCACGAAGATGATCGACACCGTACGCTCGAACCGTACGGTGTGACGTTCGCCACGATCAATGCGGGTCACGAGGAGTAGCTGGTACGCCGGACCGGTGTCCCCTCACTACCGTGCATTGTCATGGTCCTCGACGGCCACAACTATATCCACCGCGAGAGCGTCTTTAATGCACAGCATCTGGTCGACTTCATCCGGCACCGTTAAGCGTAAATCATCGCAAATTTAAGGTTGCACACTGACCGGCACAGATACACATCCACTTACCAATATAATTTCCATTGTATTGAAAAACTTAAATTTGCGCATGTAATAAATACGTACATTTGTTTTTCTTTTAGAATAAAGTATGCAGTTTATTTCGGCATAACTATTGTTACATTCTAGTATAGAAGGAACAGCTAAAAGAAACATTTTAATCTAAGACCGTTTCTACACTGCGCCAAAATTTTCGCTGCCAAAACGAAACTTATTGGATTCCCATAGAAATCTTTTATATTCCAATAGGAATTTTATGGGAATCCAATAAGTTTCGTTTTGGCAGCGAAAATTTTGGCGCAGTGTAGAAACGGTCTAAGACAAAAAGTCCAAATAAGGGTAAACAAGGTATCATACCTGTTGTCTGCAATAATCGCAAATTATGATAATTTTTAATCAGTGGCGATTGGTGTAATTGATAATTCTCAGTCTTAAAATGCTCCGAACATATAGCACCATTCTTAGACGGACGCCAATTTGCATCTTTTCTACAAAATGTTGCCCATTGTCGGGTTAACTCCACATCTTGCGGAAAAGAATGAAACTTTGATATTATTATAGTTATTTTTGCAAAACGAAGCTACGCAATATCTATAAGGCATCTTAAAACCACCAATGTAGAACAATCAGAGCACTGAAAAACTGGAAAAATTTTAACTTTCTTTACGGATTTCTTACTTCTCAAAGCGAATACAGCGTCTCCAACGCAACCAAAACATAGGCAACGACTGTCAATTTTTTTCATTCATTTTTCTAATTTTCGCGAGCGATTTTGTTCGGTATGACTTCACCTGTTTCCTATAGACACTTTGTTCTACGCTATGTGTACGCAGGGTTAGAAAACGCGCTTAAATGTGTTGCTCAGTGGGCAGTATTGTAACCGTAGCGTACGGTGTGCATCTGCGTGCGTACGTGGGAAAAGCGTGTGTGTGCTCCGTTGTTTTGGTTCTCAGTTTAAGGTAAGAAACTCGTTCCGAGTTGCTGTAAAAAGAGAGAAATTCTTGTCCTTAATTTTAATTACATCCTGCGCGACAAGAACAAACTGCACTCTCGTTATCGCGAGGCGTGTTTTTTTCGGAATGACCTGTTTACATGACACGTCTTAGCCGCAACAGACGTGACAAACGTAAACAAATCACTTGGTCTTGCTGCTACAGCCGCTGCCATCAAGGATAACGCGAGTGTAAGAAGTTAGGAAACGGTGATTGAAACAGGATCATCCAACAGCGAAGCCATGCTACTGTAAGGCACCCGTGCCACCCTCTAGTCACACGACCCATCCTTGTATCCGTGTCCGGCGGATGCGTTGTGCGACCTGCTCCGTTTAGTAGCTCCTCGAAGCCGGGTTTGTCGTTTTGTTTTCCGCGGGTGGACTGCTTGGTGCACCCTAGGGGATGATCGTCGAGCTGGTCATGAACAGACTGCGACAGCTGCTGTTGGCGCTGATCGGGGTGCTGAAACGTGCGATGTGTTGCTTCTCGCGCCGCCGACATCACTCCAACAGCGAGTATGAGGCGCTCAGCTCAATAAGCGTGGACCAAAGCAGCGCAGTGAGTTCGGGGAACGCACTGAACGTGGACCCGGTCCGGCCTAAGCACCTGTCGGAGAAGGACTGGAACACGTGGGATGATACACCCAGTACGGTTGAGGAGCATATCGAGCGATACAGAGAAACGCTCGCCCAGCCGCCACCGGTGCCGGAAGCGCCGCCCGAGGTCGACTATTTCCAGGATATGGCGCCGCAGATTCGGGCGCAGCCGAAGATCTGCATCACCCAGGAAAC
This sequence comes from Anopheles aquasalis, assembly GCF_943734665.1. Taxonomy (NCBI): domain Eukaryota; kingdom Metazoa; phylum Arthropoda; class Insecta; order Diptera; family Culicidae; genus Anopheles; species Anopheles aquasalis. The sequence goes on along the minus strand of NC_064876.1, from coordinate 7,347,991 downwards.
CGAGACGCGCGACTTTAGCCGTCTGACGGCCAAGATTGACATTCCAGTGGTGGTAAGTGAATAGCCTGCCGGTAGGGCGATTGCCGTTTTCCTTTTTGGGTTTTCCTTGTTGTTTCGCTTACCTGACTCGCCTTTTTGTATCCTCTCTTGCCTCGCCCTGTAGAATGAATTGGAAGATTGGAACGAGGGCGACCGGACCGGTTGGGATGAAGCGGACGAAGTGGCCACCAAACAGCTGATCAGAGAAACGAGGAAAGAGCGAAGGGCGCAACGGTATCAGGATCGCCAACACCAGGCGGCAGAGACTAGCCACGCTTGAGCGTCTACACCCCGAGAAAGTTTGGTTAGCAGCGTCCTAGCTCCTTGCTTGCGCGTAACCCTATTAATGTACAGACGTTACCCCCCTTCGATTGCATTTCATATACCACAAGTTCTGTACTTAGTGGTGCCGTGCGTGTTTTCGTTTTAATTTTTATATTCTGAAATTGTATGATGCTGCATTCTGGATTGAAGAGTGAAACGTGCCGATCCGGTGATGATTTCGGCTATACAACACAACACAGTGCAGCCCTTCTCTGTGGTAGTGCTGGAGGGACGATACACGGGACATGCGAGCAGACAAAGTGCAGGGGGAGGCGGGGAGGGGGCTATTATGATAGTTTAAGAACCTTCGTCTATGGTGTCCACCTCACACGGTCCAGGTTCGAACCTTTAACCGAAGGTAGCAGGGGAATTTCATGCCGACTTTTGGGCACATTGGTGCTCGCCGGGTTATTGATAAACCAAGGGAGCCGATAACCGAGATCCGAAGACAAACAGCCGTAAACCAAACAAAAATGAATGAACTCTACTACTTTCGGGTATGTTGCTCTTTTTTTTTGTTTAAAACTATCAACTATTTTTCAGAAATGTTTCTTTTAAAAACGTGTATCCAATAAAATGTTATGTTAAATATGTTGACTTTGTTTGGTAGCCTAGTTTCCAGCTTGTTGTGTCGCCTTGCTTGTTTGCTCTTGCTTCGCTACCTTGCAAAGTAATTCTCTCGACCGCCGACTGAGCAGCAGCAGCAGCAACAGCAGCAGAAGGATGGAATAATGAGAGGATAGTTCGAGCTTGCTACTCGTTCAACTCTAATGGGCAGAAGAGTGCTGACTTGGAGAGCCCTCGAAGGAGTAAAACGATCGTTAACTCTTCTATCATATAGTATCCGCTACTTCAGCGACTTCTGCTGCTGCTGGTGGTGGTGATGCCTCTTCTCTGGTGAACTCTCTTCCGAACTGGTTTTTGTGGATTCCGTGTTCCCGTGTTCGATCGATTTGCAGTAGTAGTGCGCCTTGCAGATGGCGTTGCTCCTAACCGCCAAGGGCAGAGAGGACGAAGGATAATGGAGTTGGGAGGTGAGAGAGGGAAATTCCCCTCCTATCTTTGCGACCTGCCTGCAATGCCCTTCCTCCTCGCCCTCTTCTAACCTTCACGAGCCTCGTTACTATATCCAGTAGCGGCCAGCTTGACCCCTACATTCTCCGCTATGCTTAGTTCATCCAAACTTGTAACTGTAATACCTAGTTATTGTTTATTTTGTAACGTTATTTCTTTTTCTTATTTATCGTATAGTTTGGCCATAGGATAACGCACGTTGCATACTGGCTAGCTGCATACCATGCCTTACTTACATACCATACTTAGCCATGCCCAGTGTTGAATTGCGATTATATAGTTAGCAGTTTCACGTATCGAGCACACGGCGCGTTTAGAGTAGTAGTTTTGGGGAAGTAAGTTAATACTGCTGCACCGGCGTACAATCCCCGTACCCGATGCGGTGTTGCTAAACATATACAATAGTGGAATTCGTTAATGCGCGGATGAAGGATAACATCAATTCAACGTGTCGTCATGAATGTTAGTGTTAGGAGGGAGCCTAGGAGTGTCTTGTTTTGCGCCGCCGAGCGGGGGAGCGAACGACATGTGCGTGATTAGGATGATTTGTGACTCCATATGTCTGGCTGTTTGGTGCTTGGCACTTCACCAACTCCGTTACGTACCGACTAGTGATGCTCATCGTTTGTGCAAATATGTTAAAAGAGCCCCATTCCGTTCTACAACTGTTGGTAACCTTCCGGGTTCCAGCGTTCTCCGATTTACGCAGCGCTGGCAGTGCTATTCACGTTTCAATCATCCTTTGACTCGATCTCTAGCTGTTGATGCCACCTAGCGTGCCTAGCGTGAGTGCGTCAGTTCAGAATGGGGAAACAGGGATATGGGATTTCCGTTTGAACGTAATCGAAAGCATGCTGACCTGCTTCACACACATCACATCTAATACCCGTCCACCCGTCACCCGTCTTATCACTAGAGTAGAGTGAACTAGAGCTTGTTGGCTCTCGCTGTCGAGCGTTGCACTATTGGAATACAAAAAAACGTCCATCGCGTTCGCCTAATTGGCCGGCCACACAGCTACGGAGTCCTAAATGCACCGCACGGGCTTATTGTTAGACATACTCGCTACCTCTCCCGCCCCACCACAGAACAGGGTGTGTATTCTGCTCCCTCGTTATCCCTGTACAGGATCGAAGCATCATTTGAGCATTTGTGTTTGTGTGTTTGCGGTGAGGAGGGAGGAG
>NC_064876.1:7327870-7340370 GCF_943734665.1 Anopheles aquasalis | reverse complement strand
ACAAGACAAGAAACATTCGCCATTTTCGAACAACCATCTTCCTTTTATTATGGTTTTGTTTTGTTTGTTTAAAAATGACAATTATATCAATCTGCCCCCCCCCCCCCCCCCCCCCCCCGGGGGCTGTACTCTTCTCCTTCTCCGCCATACGGTGGACCGGTTACAGGATGATGATGTTTTGATGATCTGCGATGCCTGCCCCAGGTTTGCCTAACAAACCCTAACAGCTCATCCTAAGCCTTGGTTTATCCTTTTCTTCTTTCCATTTCTCTTGTTCTTTTTTTAAATTTTATTTTTCTTCCTTTTCTTCCTCAGTTGCACCTTTATTTATTTTATTCCATTCTCACAATAGTTGCTGGCTGGGTTGTATAGATCATAGGGCGCACAAAGGGGGCTTCTTTCTGTTTTTACTCCCGGTTGACGTTCCCTTGCACAATAGGGGCATCCTTTGGTCGGATAGATGTCACTAGTCTGTAGCCCTTTGAACATGTGGTAGAACATTTCTTCCACAATTGCGAACGCGGACGGGAAGATCCCTGTTAGGAGGTGGCATAAAACGGAAACCGTGTACTCCGCTCACAAGCTGTTAGCGAAAGGGAGGGGGTTTGGTTATGTTTAGCAGCAATTCTACGAATTAGATCAATGCTTCGGTACCGCCGGTTATGCCTGCAATCAAATTCACGCCAGCGCCTAGACTATCGCGCGAATGAGCGCAAACTTTGTGTCTCTCTGTTGGACAGAAGGTGTCCGGCATCAAACTGTAAATGACCACAGAAAGTAGCATAATGGCTTGAAAGAGGAAGGATGCGTGCGCCACTGGGCAGTTGTAACTGTGCCATCCCTTCCCCTGAGCCCCTGCGGTCACACGGTCATTTTTTCGGGATACACACTCTCGCAAACATACATACATACATACATACAGACAGGCACGCAGACATATACATACACACATTGAATATATGTTTCAAGGTTGCATAAATTCGTGGAGCTGTATATTCTACTTAGTATTCGAATGTCCCATTCCGACGTACAATGCTGCCTTCACTTGCCTACCTCTTGCGCCTACTCCGTCCAGTTCCATCCATCCTTGGTGTTCTATGATTTGGTTTAGCTCCCTTGATAACAGCTCCAGCTTGAGCTTGAGGGGTGATTAAAAGTGGTATTTCAATGGATTCATCCAAAGCCAATGGGCTTATCCGTTTTATTATGTTTTTTTAATACTTGCCTTTTGCATTAAATTTTAGATTGCACCTGTACCGTTTGTGTCGTTGTATGTGTTCAATTTCCCCATTTTCCTGCTACTGTTGGATAATGTTTTAATTTAGCTTTGTTTTTTCCTGCCAATCCGCTCACATCAAAACTCGCCGTGTTGGTTGCTACATTCTCGTATTTCATTTTTCCTATGCCTCTTTTCGTTCTCCTATTCAATTCGCGTAATCAATTATGTATGTGCCAATTCATCTTGCTGCTGCTGCTGCTAGTTTGTTGCCTCCGGTTTGTTCTCTTATGCGTTTCTCGTTATAAATTTCAATTATAAATTTTTTTCTAAACGGATATAGCTAAATTTAGTTCGAATACTTCTTACACATAGCGGTCGGTTTTCTGTGTGTGTGTTTTTGTGAATCCGTGTTTGTGGTTTTAATTGTGGCAGGACACTCCAATAACGTCCCCCAAAAAGGGTTTTGTCGCTATGTGTTGCATGAGTCTTCTACCCCGTTCCGTTCTTGCGCTATGGGTGGAGCATTAGGGACAGTAGGAGTACCTAGCAGTTTTGCAAAATGTCGCTTCCCCCCCCCCCCCCTCCCCCGGTTTTGCCTGTATATATTCCGCATTAACTATGCCTCTCCTAGATTACCCCGGCGAGGGGGGGGGGGGGGGGACAGCACCCTGAAGCCCACAATTAGCAGATCATGGCGTGAACCGTTGCACGTGGCGAATTGACAGTTAACATCAACTTCAGCTTGCTTGAAATGAATCAAAACTATTAAACGTGGCGTAGCGTTCATAGTGGTGGAGCGTTCGCGGCATCGCTGTCTCAGTGTGTTCAGCAAAGCGTCGCACACAGCAAGGTGATCTAATCTATCTAATGTAAGCGATCACGAGCGTGACGTACGTGACACCTAGATAGACTAGAGCGCAAGAAGCTCAGGTGCGTTCCCGATTTCCACAAACACTTAAATAGCCCAGCTGTATAGTTGGGGTTATAGTACAGCCAGTATGGAACCCTGACCAAACATATTCAGTTCTCGACAATGGTCGAAACACCGACGAAAAACAAAATACACAAATACAACCTTCTGCTCAAGCGCTGCCGCGACCTGCTGTGACCTGGCTTGTGTGTATCTGATGGTATTGTCTGTGATCGCAGGATTGTACAGTTTGTTACGTGAGGGTTGTGGTGGTGGTGGCGCGGACATTAGCTACTACAGTGCGTGTGTCGGCACTTCACACGTCCAGAGAGGAAGAATTGGTAGTGTAGTAGCTTGCTCTTTACTGCCACGATCTCGATTGGAGTTCACCTCCTCAGAGGGACCCACAGGCAGGCTACTTCGGTATGTAATGTATGACTTGTTTTTTTTTGTTGAATCTAAAGCAGTTTGTCAGTCAGACACCTTGTGCGGGATGTGACAAAATGCTCAGACCAAATGCACCCCACCGCTCCAACACCCTCGCCATCGCCATTAATCTCTGTTCATAGAATAAATAAACTCTTCTTATGGAGTGTTCGTTACCGAGCGCGTTGAGACGAGGCTGTTTCCTTTACTATGTTCTCGTCTCGTCTGGTAGTATAAATAATCTTTGATAGATGCGTCATATATAGAACCTTTTTTCGGCTAAATAGGTCGTGTTCTCAAAGGATAATGTGTTGCATACTTTGGGGAAAATGAGTGCGGTAGTATGTACGCCTTGCTCTTTCTTTAGTCCATGGGGATAGTGCATTCCTTAGTATAGCCATGAAACATTAAACCCATAAAACACGTTTGGTTGCGTTCGCCATCCAAAAACCATTTCAACTGAATGTCACCGTCTGTGTGTGTGCGTTCTGTAAGTCAACGTTGCTGGTAGATAGTAGCACACTCTTCGTTACTCATCTATATAGCGCTACCTCGTCTGAAATGTTTCTTTTGCTGATACTCACAGTGGTCGGCATAAGTAAAAGACCACCTCTAAGGTCCACCACATTTTTGGCTGTACATTTTCGGTCACAAAGCCTATATGATTTTTTTGATAGAAGCTCTATATTTCCTCTTTCCAAATCAATTTCTTGCTTTGAGCTGGATAGATTCTATAAACTTTTTTGAAAAATCGGTAAGATTGTCGATCATGATTGTGACAAAAGTAAAAGCCCACATGCAAGAAAACATGTTTATCAATTCGTGTGGGCCACTCTTACCCAGGATTTCCATTTTTACTTGTTTTCACATGATTTCAAATATTTTGGAGATTATTCTCGTCATATTGCCTCGTAAAATTCCTCGTATTTTTAATAGAAACATCGTTCGCTAGTCTTTTAGCATATCCACTCCTACACTCATGATGAGCTGATCTTCCATGGCATACTTCGCTCCAAAATGGACAGCGAAATGGGTTCTATGATTGTATAGATAATTAGTTTCGATGCTTTCTTATATTCTGGAAAGATCTTTACATTTTTCCAATCATCTATCTTCCGAGGGCGTCCGAATTTGGAACTGTAAACTACTGATCCAGAACATTGGTGATTGATTAGGATGTCATGATTGTCTGCCCTCCGATTGTGGATAATTTTTCTGCTAATATCGGTTGAAGTACTTGATGCAAACAATGATGAACAAGCAGTTTTCTGATGAGCATAGAGTCTGCTGTCCTACGATACACCCATTCCAGTGCAAAAACCCGCGCGCAATCGAATTTCTACTGTAGATGCTAGGATAAGTGAATTTAACATTTGTAAACAATAATGGAGGGCACGTAAAACATTAAAACAGACGTAAATAAAAGCCTTATTAAAGATACAGTGACCACTGGGCTCTATCGGAGTTCTAATCATATTTATTTCAAAGTGGGCTTTTACTTTTGTCACAATCATGATCGACCATCTTTCACTTAAAGAATTTTCAAAAATGTTCATAGACCCTATCAAGATCAAAGCAAGTGATTTGGAAAGAGAAAAGCTAGAGATTGTATCGAAAAAATCACATAGCCTTTTTGACCGAAAATGTCGAATTTACAGGCGGAAATATGGTGCACACTAAAGGTGGTCTTTTACTTATGCGGACCACTGTACGATAAAATAAGGGGAATGAACATTGAAGATTAAATTACATATATTTCTTTTTTGTATCAATTTTTCGCATCTTAATTAGTTCTAGGATTTTTTCATTTGCTTTCCATGTTTTTTCCTCTTTTCTTAGCGTCTCTTTTGCACAATTCCCCTCTTTTCGCCAGATCCACCTAATTTTGCCTAGAAGTGTTTGTTTTTTTTTGTTGGTTGTTGTTTTTTTTGCCGCTCTGCCGTTCGTTTTACTATTGTATCTCTTCTTCTGCAACCTATTTATCTTCTTCTTCTTCAATAACTGGGCGTCACTGCAACACAAGAAAAGAAAACCGCACCACACCGCTGTTGGAGATCGTGTGTACGCGTGTGAGTGCGCTTCATTTTTCATTGTTTGCTTGCGCTGTTCGCTATCAATTATCAGATGTACGGCGACGAGCTTCATTTCAATCAATATGCTAATCGGAATAAAATTTGGACTAAATTAGCTGAAAGTAACATGGACCAGAATTTCGTTAACGATACCCTAGGACATCCGCGCGAAGGTTTAGACTATTCTTTCCCACCTGCCGGTCCCGGCCGGTCTCCTTTGAAGACGATGAACCTGTGCTTCCTGTTTTGTGCTTTTGTCTTTCGCCTGTAACGGCATTCCTTCGACAGGAGTTATAAAACTACTAGGTTTACTAGTTGCACGCTTTTCCTGTTTCTTGCTAACCGTTCCGTTGCATTTCCTTTCCTTTTTTCCGTTCTCCGTGTTTCCCTCTTGCGTTTCGTTTATCATTTGCTTGTTCTTATGCTGCATTGTTACGCTTGCTTTGCGGCTTTTAGCTGTTGATCTGCTCCCTTTCATTCGTGTAGCTATGGGTGGGGTGGAGGGAGGTGGCCGGATGGTAGAATATTAGCATCATTGCACAATCAAATCGAAAATTCCCCTACCCACCCACTTCCCTCCCACCGTTCCCGCTAAACCCTCTCTCCCACAAAAAATTCATCATTACCACGTTGCTGTTATTAATTAATTTAAATAATATTGATATAATATATGCATATATGTGGTCAATATTCTCCAATATAGCTTTAAATGGTGAATTTATGAAATGGATTAGTTTAAGCACAATAAGACGTCATTTATTGATTAAATTTTCAAACTTAGACTCAGCTGAGAGATTATTATTGTGTATATTCCTTTACTCTTTCTTCTCTTGCTCCTCCTCGTCCTCATTGTTCATCTTCCTGCTGCCTTTCACCTTTCTGCCTTCCTCTTCTTCCATTCCAGTGTTCTTTTCTTGTTTTTTTTGTGGTGTTAGTTACTTTGCTCCGATCAGCGAAAAAGGAGAAAAAAAATTACGGACAAAAACAATCAACGGACAAAGAAGAAGACGGACGTAACACATTGACAAAGTGAAAAAGTCACATAGTAAAATTTGACTACAAGATACAGTTCATTTCTCCTAACACGAATCACGCTCTCCTTCTCCGCTCCTTCCTTGTTCTCTCCCCTACGCCACATCTTCGCTAGCTGCTTTGCTTTTCCGTTTCTATCTTCGGTCTCTCTCTCTCGCTCTCTCTCTCTTTCCCTCTCTCTCTCTATCTCTCTCTGTCTCTCTCTCTCTCTCTCTCTCTCTCTATTTTCTTAACCGTCATCATCTCACTTTATGTATCCTTTTTTACTAATGCTCTCCTTCCCTAAAGTACACGCTCATGCATACGCACTCACACCTAAGGATACTAGCTGCGTAGGCGTCGGTAAGTAGACCGGCAAACCGGGCCCAAGATGTCAGAGATGGAGTCCGAGAGAAGATGGGCAGGTTGCTTCTAAAATAAGTACCCTTTCCCATTCCTTCAGCACCTTTTCTCACCCCTTACGCCTCCAGAGGACACCACCTCCTTGTATTCCTCTTTCTGCTGGCAGTGTCCCTAAACAGAAAACGCTTCAGATCAATACCCGATGCTTACCGATCCGACCTTCCTTCATTATTTTGCACTACCTTTGCTCTGTCCTAGGAAAAATGGTTTAAAGAGCGGCACATAACCTGCTTCGTCATAGTTGATCTTAAGTAGTTTAAAAGTTACGTTACTATTAGTGAATTGAATTAATTGAGTACTTGAATTAAGAATAAGAAATTGCACAAAACTAAACCTTATCTTGTAGAAAGGGGCGTTGCGGGAGGAGGGAGGTTGTGGTAAGAAGTGGAGGTGTAGATGGTCAAAAGGAGCGAATTTGGGGTACGTGGGGGGGGGGGGGGGGAATGGGGGTCGCTTTGTGCGTTCCAGGCCAGGCGTCGTGCTCCTGCTCCAGGATGGACGGGCGGAATCCTGTTGCGCTTGCACTCGCAACACTCATCAATCGCACCATGCCATCAAATTGTTGATGCCATCGCTCTCCTCATCCTCCTCCTTCTCCTCCTCCTCCTCCTCTTGCGTGCTGTTCATTCTGCTGGGCTCACCCACCCACCAATAACCGTCCTCAGACACAGGGTGGTGCAGCGACAGCAGCAGTAGCAGCTGCAATTGCACCGGTGACACAGATTTGTCTAAGTTACATATTAATTCATAGATAGATCGCCCAAATGCAAAACCCCATCGCTCACTTTTATGCTCATTGGCTCATTGGCTTTTCTTCCTTTACCGCGTCTTGTCGCTCTATTTCTCACTCTCTCTCTCTCTCTCTCTCTCCCTCTCGCTTCTATCCAATATTATTGCACATTAACATTTGACTAGTTGATTTGTTTTGCTTTTTTCCTCGTTAATTCCCTGTTCTGTCAGTTCATGCAGGCCCTGATGATGCCTGACCTAGCCTACATATATAGGCTGGTCCCTAGGCACTAGGCTGGCTGTTCGCCGCCGTATCTCTTCACTCTTCCTTTCGTCGATTTCTTGGCCTCAACATACTAGTTCCTTTTTTTAACAACACTTGAGCGTTTAAACATGCGCAGCGGTGGTGGCGATGGCTCCCTGGTTCTGGAACAGTTCAGTTTTGCGATGTTTGTGCGTGTGTTTTTTTTTGTTTGGGTTTCGCGTCACCACTCAGTTCTGTCCCATTCTGTCAGTTGGACCAAAGGGTTGGGTTGGCATTGGGGTTAGGAAGGGCATTTTACAGAGAATTTGAGATATGAGGCAAGCCTCATCCGGAGGGAGTTGGAGCCGAGAGGAGCAGAGGTTTCGGCATCGGCCTTATTTGATATGCTAGATTGCCGAAAGTCCGAGTCGCGCTGGGTGGCTGCCCAGCCGACCGGCGTCTCGAAAGGACTCCAGCTGTCCAGTCGTGGTGTGCGTGGGTCAGTTGACCCGTATTCGGTTTCGGTTGTGCGCATTATATTGAGTCAACCGACGAAGGTCAAGCTCGAAGTCTAAATAAACCCCAGAACCTTTTTTGGAGGGAGCGTGCGAACACGTACGGTCCGGTTGATTCTGTGAGCGCTCAGGGAGCTGGAGAAATGTAAGGAAAGAGGCTTGGGGGGGGGGGGGGGGGGGGTGATGGATGGAGTGGTGACCTTACTCGAGGTGGTGGTAAAAATACGAACGTAATGAAGCAACTTAAAATTTTTCCCATTTTTAATTGGCCTTCGACTTGGTGTTGTTGGTCTTGAAGCTAACCTGCAGGACGCGATTACCGAGGGTGTAGCCGTTGAGTGACTGGACTGCGACGACCGCCTCGTCGTAGTTGGTCATGGTGACGAACCCAAACCCCTTGCACTTGTTCGTCTGCAGGTCCTTGATCACCTTTACGCTCTGGACGGCACCGAACGGACCGAACAGCTGCCAGAGCACGTTCTCCTCCGTTTCCGGCGCCAGGTTGTACACGAAGATGCACCAGCCAGAACCGTTGATTGCGTTGGCGGATAATACTGAGCTACCGAGGTCGCCGGTCAGCGGGGAGTATCTGCTGAAGTTCGATGGCAAGCTTTTGGTGGGCGAATGAGAGAGAGAAAAAAAGGGAGGGGGCGGGGAATGAAAGAGAAAAGGGAGGAGTAGTAGGCATTAGTGAGGCTATGGCTAGTGCTGGTACTTGGCTGGTGCTACTGCTGTTGCTGGTTGCTTCCCGCTGGTTGATTGAAGTCTTTTGTTTGATGGGGACGTCCGGGAACTTACGTGTGGTTGATCGATGGGTGAAGAGAAGCGCACGTAACGTCAACAGCCGGGCTATATAATGGGCGGTGGTGGAAGGGGGTACTCGGATGGTAACTCACCTAAATCTGCCACTCAGCGGATGGATCGGTCCCGGTGGGAATCGTCTCAGGTTCGGCGTCGGCGTCAGGTAGGCGGCTAGCGGTGGGATCGCCTTGTTGATGTTATTGCTCGGGTTGTTGGCGAACTTCACCGTGATCGGCTCGGACGCACCCTTCGGGGTGGTACCGTTCAGCTGCTGGATCGCCCGTTCCGCCTCTGAGCGCTGGTCGAAGCGGATGAAGCCGACGCCCTTTGACAGGCCAGTGATGTTATCACACAGGATGCGCGACGTGATGATCTGACCGTACGCGTTGAACAGATTCTCCAGGTCCTGCTGGGTCATGCTCTTCGACAGGCCGGACACGTACAGGTTCGCACCCTTGATCGCGTCCGAGCTGGGCCGGGCGAACGACACCTTGATCGTTTTGTTCTGTAGCCGCAGACCGTTGAACGTGTTGATCGCCTTCTCCGCATCCTCCGGTCGGTGATAGTTGACGAAGCCGTACCCAAGGCTCTGCCCTGCGCTCCCGTTCGTAGTCGGCGAAGCGAAAGGAAGGTTCGATTTTTAGAAGGTGGATACGACGACGCACGATTACCGCTAAAGGGTTATTTGGTTAGTTGGCTAGTACTTACCGGTGACCTTATCCCTGATCAGCTTGCAGCTCTCCACGTCGCCGATGCTCGAGAACAGCGACTTCACCTCCTCCTGCGTCATCGTCTGCGGTAGGTAGTTGACGATCAGGTTTGTCTTGCTGTCCTCCTGCCCACTACCGATCGAGCCCGATCGGCCATTTTGTTGCACGGTTTCCAGCCCGTTCGAGATCATTTTCGCTGCTGCTGCTGCTGCCGCCGCCGTTGCTGTTGGCGTTGCTGCTGCCGTTTTTGCTGCTCTTTTGTTTGTTTTTGTTTGGTATGGTTAGGATACTTCGGTTTGTCGGTGTTTTTTGTGGTAGCGGTAGTGTGCTTTCGATAATGTCTACTAGATGGATGGATTCTCTGTTGCTTCCTTTGTCGTCGTCGTCGTCCTTATTTCACGGCTATTGGTCTAGCGTCTCGTTAAGCGTACTGATGCGCTCCCGTATTACAAATACTGCTTCAAACAGCCCGTTCGTTAGGTAGTGTTCAACAGCTCTCGCTTTGTCTTTCTTTCTCTCTCTCTCTCTCTCTCTCTCTCTCTCTCTCTCTCTCTCTCTCCAATCAAATCCAATCAATTCAATGCCGTAGTGAGCCTATACTGTGGGTTTAAAACCTTCGTTTGCGTACTTTTCTACTGTTTAGTAAATCAGTGTTTTCACTTTTACAAAATCCGTATGTCTTACAGTTTCTCTCTCTCTCTCTCTTATTTTTTCTTCTTGGCTTTCTTCTCCTCGTCGCTCGTCAGGTCTGGTATTCACTATATTGCAGGGTGTGCTGGTAGCTCAAATCCATCAGCGCGCCTACCGGACCTCGCCTAATTATGGTGATTTTGAGTGTCTGGGGTATATTGTATGGAGTATGTTCTCACAACAAGAGTCTGGGCTCACTTGCCTAACCCTGATAAAACACGGAACTCTTTGCTCCAACACAAGCTAGCACTAGCGTCAGTCCTTAGTAGACTAGAGCACACACTCCTTGGCTGGCTTGGTGGGTTGGGGCTTGGGGTGTTGTACGCTGTTTTCCCGCTGCACGGCTACTCTGGGGTTTTAGTTTGGTTAGCGTTCGCTTTCCGTTTCAGTTGTGTGTGTTGCTTGAATGCTAGATTGTTGATTGTCGTTGTACAAACAGAAGACTTCGCGGGTAGGATGAGCGTAGGACAAACACAGATGGGCGCATGCACTCCTGTGGTTCGACTGCTTCCGTCCGGGGGGGCGGTTACCGGTTACGATACGTCCACTGGTGCTCGGTTGCATTGATTGCCACTTGATTGCTCTACTATCCCGCTACGGGATAAAGCAGCGACTGGAAGGACGCCCACGGAAGGCTGTGGAAGGAGGGTGGGGGTAGTAGTGGACGTCGCTTTACTGCTGCTGCTGCTGCTGCTATCGGCCGACGTGATCCCGTGATCCTTCAGTACACTACCTATCGCTATCTGATTGATGTACCAAAACAGTCCAGCAAGCTAACGGTGCCCTTCGTTCAGTGCTTCGCTGCTCTGCTTATATTATGTATAAGTAATCTTCACTAAGGGTTGATCTTTTGTTTTGTAGTAATTTTGTAAATAGGAAGCAATTGATCTGTTCTTCTTTTCCTCGTTCCGTTTCGTTACTTTTCCGTTCAATTTTACTCCACTATGGCGTAGAAATAAATACTTGTTCCGCCTTGTGGCCGGTCACTAACGTTTGGTTTTTGGGTGTTTTGTGGTTTTTCCTCGCTTTTCCTTTTCCCGTTATCGATTTCGATCACGGGTCTCTAGGCCGCACGTGTGTAACGCCCTAATCCTGGCTGTCTTCGCTCACCAATCCTACGGTAGCTGAAATCGACGTCGGAAAATGGCGATGTAATCCAGTATTCGAATATCTGATAAAAGAGAACGGAAAAGAGACAGAAAGAGAGATAAAGCGAAAAATATATAGAAAAAGAAAGAGTATGAGCAAAACGAGAGAGAGAGAGAGAGAGAGAGAGAGAGAGAGAGAAGAAGAAGAGAGGGACCGGTTAATCGGAGGCTACCGAACACTAGTACTTTTCTCGCGCTACCACTCCATCACACGCCCGTTTCCCAATTTTCACCTCGGGTTGGTGAACCAGTTAGGCGGAGGAGTGTAGCGTGGAGTGGACTTCTCAAGCAGCAAAAAGGTTCTTCAGCGCATTCGCACACTAACTAGATAAAGTAGTATGTAGCATGTGTTTGTGTGTGTGTCTGTGGGAGAATGAAAGAGTCCATTTCCATGGACTCCTCGGTCATACTTGTACTTGTGTGTCTAACTTCTTCAAGCACATACACACGCATGCACATGTGGGGGCTGTACTAGCGAGCGCGCGCGCGCGCCCTCTCTCTCTCTCTCACCGTCCTACAGCAACCAAACACACCCACACACGGACATACAGGCACACAAGAGGGTTCGCGGGAGCGCGCTCGCGTATAGATACATGTACACAGACACACGCGCGTGTATGGACCAATGATCCTTTGATCCCGGTTTATTTTTTGGGGTTGATTGAATGGCTGCCAAAAAAATCCAAAATCACCACAATGCGGGGGGATGGGGTGATAGTGTTAAGTTTCGCCAGGAATTTCACCTCATCTTCACCGCTCCTCGCTCACTTCTCAGGGCGGGGGTAGGGGGGGGGGGGGGGCGCTCGGTGCACGGATCCGGATCGGGATCCAAACCCGTGAATCGAGGAATCAAATAAAGCGCAAAAAATCGCTTGCCGGTGGGAAAGGGGCGGTGAAGGGGACGTCTGTATCCATTTACCACAAAACCTACCAGCAGTAGCACCAGCAGCAGCACCAGCAGCTAATCTTTTCTCCTATTCGCTGCGCCTACACTTCTTCACCGCCTTTCTCGCGGGTGTTCTCGGCTTGCAAACTGAAAGTCAGGCGCTGCTCGGTTTGCCTACTACTAAAAACTCCAGCCAGCACGGTGGGGCCCGGAACGTACGGAACGCACTCGCACGCTCGTTTGCTGACGAACTGGCTCGACTCGACTGGCGGGCCCGGTTGCACGCTAGTGGCCACCGGACCACACGCAGCTTCGGGCGTGCAGCAGCAGCAAGGACCAACTTCGGCAGGCGTATGCGCCGTTGGTGTTGGTGTTTCCCTGTTTCCCTTTTTGTTCCTTTTTCCCTTTTGATTCCTCCCACTCTTGTTCTTCTTCTACTACTGCTTCTTCTTTTTCTTCTTTGAATTTTCCAGCTCCCAGAGCCCGCGCACACCGAACCGATTGACACTCCTTGCTTCTTCCTTAAGGAAAAGGGGTGGTGGTGGTGATGGTACTGTGCCAGGATGCCCAACTACCCCCGCAGGAAAATCCTTTCCAAGGATCAAAAAGAAAAAGAGGAAGAGAGAGAGCGAAAGAGAGAGAGAGAGAGAGAGAGAGAGAGAGAGAGAGAGAGAGGAAAAGAGAAAGATAGATGGATAGAGAGAGAGAGAGAGAGA
>NC_064876.1:7292870-7325370 GCF_943734665.1 Anopheles aquasalis | reverse complement strand
AGCTCATGAGAGAGTGTCCTGCGTATTGCCGCGTTCTTTTTATTCTCTCTCTCTCTCTCTCTCTCTCTCTCTCTCTCTCTCTCTCTTTCTCTCTCTCCTTCTCGCAGGATATGGCGCTTGCGCATCTTCACACCCTATCACGCTGTTTGCATTGGTGTGTGTCTGTTTATTACTGGGTTGGGAGTGTCGGCTTACCTTCCCGGCTGCTGCTGCTCCTGTTACTGCTGCTGCTGGTGGTGGTGGTGGTGATGATGGTGTTGCTGGCGTATAGCGTGTCCTTGACAGGTGCAGCCAACGAGGGGCCCCCGAGGGGTAAAGGAAAAATAAAACCCAAGAAAATCGCCGCCACCGTCGGCGATTAGACAACCAAGCAGATGTTCGTCGCACGACGAGCACACATACACACACACGCACACAGAGATAGCGTAAATGCGTGTGTACACCCGAGAGTCGCGCACACACCTTTGCACGGAACAAATGGAAAAACGGAAAACGGAAACGGAACTGAGCCGAGCTGCACGGACCCGCGGTTGGACCTAGCTGTTGACGCTGCACCTTCTAATTGACGACTGGCGAGCTGGTGCGCCCAGTGCGCCCGGGCAACCCCGGTGCCTCGAAAACTCGCGACTGTCGCGCGCAGAGAGCAGCAGGCCCAAAAGGATATCGATAGGATGTCTGTGGTAGTGGCTGTCAGGCATAAACAATGGTCATACAACACGACAGCAAAGATAGAGCTTATCGACTACAACAAAACTTTTACCATCTTATTACTCTCTCTCTCTCTCTCTCTCTCTCTCTCTCTCTCTCTCTCTCTCTCTCTCTCTCTCTCTCTTCCCGTCGTTCTTCTCTCAGTTTTGTATCTAGGGTGATAGATCGTCAGCAAGAGAATGAATGGCATGAAAGGGTTGTGTTCGGTTGCCTCGGTAATCTACCCCCCCCCCCCCCCTCCCCTACCCCTTACATCACCTGGGTCAAACGGGTTTATCAGGTTTCCACTTTCACTCCGTCTCCGTTCATGGCTAAGTAAAACTACTCCCCTCGCCCTATTAAGGATATATCTGGCAAAGGTTACTGTCGGCCCGGAAGATGCCCGGGGCGGAAGAAACATGGCCACGCATCCCACAGCCCCTTCCAACCCACGAAAACAGGACACATTTCTCGTCTAGTCGGAATCATCAACGAAACTCGAAGTCCTTTGACTCTCTTCGAGGATATCGATTTCTACCACCCAACCACATGTGTGAATGTGTGTTCGTTTGCGTATTTGCGAGGGTGTCTAGCAGCAAACCGAGGGAGCACCGGTTCGCACTCCACGGTATCGCGAAACGACCGCGTGGACCACACTGCTTGTCCAGTTCCGGCAGTCGTGCATTCTGGCGGCATCCTTCAATCGCTGTACATTCCCCTTTTATTCACTACACCGGCGTGTGTGTGTGTATGTGTGTATGTTCTACTAGTTTTCTCGGGTTTTCATTTTATTTGGGGTTTCATATCATTTCATTTATGCATCTAACTCCTTGTCCAGATGCTGCTGCTAGTAGCAGTTATTCGAGTGTTGCATAATGGCTGGCCAACATCGTCTCGTCTCGTCTCGTCGCCGTGACCCCGTGTTTTTTGTTGTTTTTGCTAGATCAAGCCCATTCTCGGTGGCAAGGGCGCATCCCTTTCACATCGTCCGGGATTAATCACGGCATATCCTTATGCTTTATTTTCTCTTTTAAGTTCTCTTTCTCTCTCTCTCTCTCTCTCTCTCTCTCATCTCTTAATGCTCATCCGGTTAGTCGGGTGAGCCGTGCGATCGAAGGGATTACAGGAACCGCGAAGCCCATAGTAACAATAGCGCGGTTCCCCGTGCCCTTCTCACCGTGAAGGCTTTTCTCTTTCCGGTCTTCCTTCCTTTCTTCCAGTAGATTTTTCGCCCGGCAGCGGATTCAATGGCAATTGTTTTGTATAATTTTATTTTCCAACGATGACACACATTTACACGCCTGTACGGCATGTGTACACACTTCCATCATATAAGGCGCATTTTTACGTGTATGTATACGTGCATGTATATATCTAATACATATATAATGTGTATGTATTTAGGAGGTAAATATGTATGTATGTTTTAATATCAAAAAGTCGTTTTTAAAAAGAAAAACAAAAAACGAATTAAAACGAAGCCTGCGATGGTGGTGGTGGTGGTGGAGGTGGTGGAGACGCAGACGTGATCCACTGTCGTCGTTACCTAGCGCCATTGGCGTAGTACTCAACAGCACGCTCGATTGCGGGTTAGTTTTGAAAAAGTTTCTCACCACACAAACGCGCGTGTGCCCAGTTGTTAAACTGAACCGCGAACACCCCCGTCCGCCATCGCCATGCTTGTGCCTCTCTCTCTCTCTCTCTCTCTCTCTCTCTCTCTCTCTCTCTCTCTCTCTCTGTGCGGTTGTACATGCGGAACCCGTCGGTTGCATAAGAAGGAGAAGGAGAAGGAAAGGAAACAGGAAACAGGTAGAGGATAGGCGGGAGTGTGGGAAGACGATCCCTCAGGGCGTGCGCCACGTGGGCGGTTAGTCGCGGAACGTGAAGATGGCGTCAAAGAAGAACAGAACCCCGTTGGTGACTGCCAGTGAGCCCTTCGTGATGGCGATCTTCTTGGTGTCGGTGCTCCAGGCGTTCTCCCACTCCTTGAGGATCAGCACGCCCGACGCGATGAACATTGCGCAACCGATCAGGCTGAAGAACAGGTCCAGCTTCTTGTTAAGCGGGTTGCCCAGCAGGTAGCCTACCACGAGACAGACAGACAGTACAGGACATTAGAAATAAAAAAGAAACCCCAGGGGATCCGCAGGCACGCACGCACACACTTACCGGCGAACAGCGCGATCAGGATGACACTATACCCGACGAACGTGCCCGCGGTCAGCAGCTTGGTGGTGTCGTCACGTTCACCGAGACTCTTGTAGTGCAGCACCACGCACGTGATGGCCAGGGCCTATAGTGAGCGATGAGAGCGGAACGGAAGCATACAGAGGAGACACGTGAATGTTGACTGTTGCTACTTGAGATGGGGAGGTTGCGAGAACGCGTAAGGCATGTGGGTCAAGATGACTAAATGCTCTTCGAGCAGCAGCAGCAGCATAAGAATGCGTGCACCAGCCGCGCAGCCACTAATCGAGGTTAACCTCTATATAGCTCTAGATGGCGGTGGGTTGTACGAGCTATTTTTGGAGCAATCGCTCAGCCGCTCTACTCAGCTCACCACAGATGATGTCATGGAGACGAAATACACGAAACGAGATGCGCAGGAGTGTGTCTGTGTGTGTGTGTGTGTGTGTGTGTGTGTGTGTGTGTGTGTGTGTGTGTGTGTGTGTGTGTGTGTGTGTGTGTGTGTGTGTGTGTGTGTGTGTGTGTGTGTGTGTGAGTGTGTCTTCGACTGATTCGCATGACACCTTATGATCAACAGCAACACTAGCACTGTTGTTTATTTTGTTCGCTCGTGAGTATCTGTTTGAGTAGGGGATGAGGGAACGTGTTTCCGGGGTGGCTGGTTGGCTAGCTAGTTCGACGTCGAAGGGTTGTCGCTGGTCTGTGATCGAATTTCCTTCCTTTGTTTGGATTGCGCCATCCATCTCTGTCGCTATAGCGCGTTGGATTCTTGAAGGTCTTTTGGCCGTCCTGATTAATGACCAAGCTCCCATCACATCCCTGCACCACCTCCCGTCCATCCAGCGGTCCAGTCTTTGTTTGTTTTTGCTGCGTGCGCCGCAATGAGCGATGCGTCATCGGTAAACCGTGACATCATGCGAAGAGCGCACGATCGCATTCCCCGTAATCAACCCTTCGCGCAACCCCGCGCTTGATGCCCCTGTGTGCATCCGTCCAGCACAGCCAGCTCAGCTGACCCCGTCGAACGTAGCGAAGTCGATGGCTGATTGGACTGACCGGCTCCAGGGTCACTGGACGCTGGACAGACGAACATGGCGTAGTTGCAAGGGTAGTGCCACCTGTTAAAAGGCGGCCTTGGTGCGATGGAATGGTGCGGCGCGTATCACCGGCAGACAACAGCCGCCGAAACTGCTCCAAATTGAAGGACAAAGCGCAGGACTTTGGCTGGTCGCACGGCCACACCAAACTTCCACTCGAGCGATCGAGAGGTGGGACCCACAAATCGACCCTCTAGTGTTCTCTGCTCTGCTCGATCTCTGTAGATCGCTCTGTAGCGCTCTTTTCGGGTATCCAACTCACAACAAAAGGCGCCGCCGGCGTTTGGGGTAAGCCGCCTGCAAGATGATGAGGTGACCTTGGCGACAGACTCTCCCTTTTCATGAGAATGAGAAAACACGCACACGCACGCGCTTCGGCGAAATGGATGCAGAACGGCAGAGCTTATACTCTCTCACGCCTTCCTCCCCCCCCCCCTCCCCTTCCGCCTAATAACGTGCTTTGAGCGAATCGCAACTAATAAAAACAAAACAATACAAATCCTTGCGAGGAAGGAGCGCCCCCTACCAGCTCGAGAAACTTTATGATGGATAGTCGGCTAACGGCCATGGCGATGTCCTGTTCCTTTTGCTTTTGAATCGGTTTGGTGGCTCGGTTGATTGGTTGTTGATTGCGCTTCTCTATCGATCGAATCAGAGGCAGATCAGGCGCAGCAGTTGCAGCACGCAATAAACACACACGCGGGAGTTCAGAGCACGCGAGACTGCTAGGAGCGAGTTGCTCAGACCAGAAAGCAGAGAACCGGTTGCACGAACGTTCGAGCGGTAACTGCTCGGCGCTCGGAAGCAACCGCTGCTGGTTCCCTCGCTAGGTCTGCATTCCCTTTCCCATTCCAACCCAAACCCCGGCCCCAGAGGGACGGAACAGCCGTGGATGGATGATGTGATGCGATTTGCATGATGATGCCGATGATGTCATCCTAGTCGGGGCGTGTGGCTTGTTGTTGGTGGCGTTCGTTCGTTCGGCCACCGGTCCGTACATTTCGTCCACCAACCTCTCGCTACCCTTGAGACCAGTGCGGTACGTAGGCTATACACTGTTGCCCCTTGTTTTTGGGAGTCGCGTCTATTGTTCTCTTGATGGCCCATCTTGTAGCTTAGGCAGTATGGGCAGACACAGAGGGTACAGGAAGTGGCAAACGGTTTCTGGTTTTACGATGCTGATGCCACGATATGCAGCAGCACATTGTAGATAAATATATATATATTTATATTTACCAACTATTTACACCGATTAAAGATATATTTATACCAACTAGCTTGACCCCGCGTGCGTCGCTACGCGTGAAAGACAGGTGTTATCTGAAATTTTCTCTTTCTTTGAGTTTCTATTTTGTTCATGACGACTGTTGTTCATATTTGCAAAGGAATTAACATTAGATTACATTCAAACCTTCAAGTGACCTTTTTCGTGGAGTGATCAATGAATATTTGGGAAACCATACTCGGCAAAGACGGTTTTGAGCCAGTTTTTTTTTAATTGTATGGTTTGATCAGTGAGGAGAATACTAATATTTAAGCAAGTTGATCCAGAAAGTGGGTGTGAACAAAACATTTCCCGTCCTCATATCCCGTCCAACTCCTTCTGTACAGAACATATCAAGTCAACACGATCGTTATTGCAGGAGATTGAAAAAAAAAACAATAGTGCCACAGCGATTTATTATACAGTAATGTGATGTACAATGTTTTTGGTCATACCATCTTCGGCTAATACATACAAACTTGATGGTTTACCGACACGGGAACATGCAACATACAACTGCCCATGTGAGAAACATGGCTTTCTTAAATCCAATCCACAAACAGACATAGTTTGCCCTTGGGACTTATTGATGGTCATGGCGAATGCAATTTTGATTGGAAATTGAACACGTTTAAATTCAATTGGGAATTCTGTCGGGATTATTGGAATACATGGCAATAGAACATTTTCTCCTTTGAATTTTCCAGATAATATTGTAGCTTCGATGATATTATTCATCATTTTTTTCACCACCAATCGGGTCCCGTTACAAAGCCTTGGCGGGTTTAAATTTCTTAACAATATTACCGGTGATCCTATCTTCAGTCTTAGCATGTGTGGTGGCATTCCCGACAAATTCAAGGAATTCAAAAATTCCACCGGATAATTTACAGCTTCATTTACGTTGCAAACGGTGTCTTATAGATTTATAAGATACCACATTTCCGGGCAATGCCTCTTGTATGCAAAAGTTTAAATCATCAACGTCTACATTTTTGGCTGCCAAAATTACCCTTTCTGCTAGCCATGCATGATTCAAGTAGTTAGTGGATAGATCGCAGAAAACACTATCAATAAGAGCCTTTTGAGAATCAACGATGATGCAGAAATCCGAAGGCAACTCAATGCAGCCACTATTTTGATGAATCTTAACTTTTCCATCACCGATGGCTAGCACCGATGGCTACTTAGCAAATTTATCAGCTGAAGGGTCTCGTAGCATTTTAACGCGCATATTTACATTTAATGTAAGTTTTTCTACATGTTGCCATAGTGGAGATGATGTTAGACATGCTTCAATTTCGTCGGCGTATGTGCCTTTCGGAATGACTGGTAGAGTCTGCCTAAAATCACCAGAAAGGAGTAAAAGACTCCCACCAAGTAGATTGTCGTTCTTTCTTATGTCTTTAAGGCTTCTGTTGAGTGCCTCTAGAGCATGCTTATGTGCCATTGTACACTCATCCCAAATGATAAATTTCGCCTTCCTTAATACGGTAGCCATTGCTGATTGCTGTTTGATGTTACATATCGCGTCTGGGAAGGACTTTATATTAAGCGATAATTTGAATGCTGAATGCGCCGTCCTGCCTCCATCTAGCAATGTTGCAGCAATACCGGATGATGCAACCGCCAAAGCAATTGCATTAGTCGAGCGTATTTTTGCAAGAATGATTGATAACAGGAATGTTTTGCCTGTTCCACCCGGTGCATCAAAAAAAAAGAATCCTCCTTGTTCTGTCTCAACTGCCAGCATTATTCGGTCGTAAATGGCTTTTTGTTCGTCATTCAGTAGCGGATGATCGCGAGCAACCATGGCTGCCATCTCATCGGTATTGTATTGCATTTCGCGACCAAGATCGGCATTGTTTAGCTCTGTTGAACCTCGATTGGGTGAACGTAGTCCATAATGAGTTAAGGGAAGATTGGCAATGCTTATGGAAAGATCTTCAATGGCAATTAACGCTTCGTTGCACATATCGGTGTTGTACGTGATCGATACATCGTCAAACCGAGTGCGTATTCTGTGCAGGATATCTTCTGTCATTGAATCTTTGTATTTATCCCACAACATATCTGCTTGTGCCGGGAAACATGTTGTTAAAAGAATTTCGAAGAGCAACCTAATTTGGACCGGTGTACTGCCTATTGCTGCCTCTCCTAGCATATTATCCCAATGACTGTCGTCTTCGAGCAAACCTAGTGCGAGGCACGCATCTTTATATGTTGAATACTGTTGTCCAATCACTTTGCGAATATCTTGAAATGATAATGGGCCAGTAACATTGACCAATAACAGTCGCAAATAAAAGCACTCGGTCTGCCTTGGATTAACCGTGTAAACTCGACCCAAAGCATTTGACTTGAATATGCCGGGATACGCTACAACCGGTGTTCCTTGCTTACGGGGCATCCAAGTTTTTGCTGCGTTCCAAATAAAATAACGGGGTACTGTCTTGTTGTATTTGGTGCGGAGTTCTTATTTCCCCAAAACCAAACTTTTCAATAACTCAGTAGTAGCTTGAGATCAACGAAATACGTTTGTACACTGCTGCTTTACTTTTGCTACTGCTTAATTCCCCTTTTTCGTAGCGATTTGCTAAGCGTAGTGTACTTGGATCTCTTTTTAAAAGTAAGTGTAAGTAAGAAAAGTAGGAAGGACAAAACGTGTAAAGTAAGAAGTGTTCGATGAATGTTTAGACCGGCTGTTGCGTCAACTGCTTACCGATGTATGGAGTAGTGTGAGCGTGTTATGGGATGGGATTAAGTAATTGGATTGGGATTAGTAAGAGCACTCATGAGAGACGATCGCTCACGTGGTTCTTTGTGTTGAAGAGAGAATAAAGGTGTATTCGATTAGATAGCAAAGAAATCAGAAATCTCGTCTGTTAATTTGGAATACAGTCCACAACAGAGCTAACACCGGCCTTCTTCGTTCTTCGGGTTCGTTAGCAACGCTTCCGCTGTTCAGCATCCTGACTGCTAATCTCTGCGGTTTAGTCGATTTTAAAAAAATCATAAAAAATGACTGTTTGAGCTAGGGTTATAAAAATTTGAGAACATTCGTTTTTTTTGTATGAAAAATCCATAAAAAATGCCACTGTACAGCTTACAATTAAGTTACGAAAAATAATTTTCTTATTTTTTGAATAACTTAAGTAAAGTGAATGAAATATAGTTTACATCCGATTCTGATACCAACAGAAGATACACTCATAGTTTGGTGAGAATCGGTTCAGCCGTTTCGGAGGAGTTTGGATACTAACATTGTGAAAAGTGGTTTTTGAATATTTAAAAAAAGATGACTTAAGTAAAGTGAATGTAGGATAGTTTATATCAATTGCCATTACCAAAAGAATATACACACCAAGTTTGGTTAGAATCGGTTCAGCCGTTTCGAAGCAATTGGGACGTAAAGTTTGTGACACGAGATTTTTATATATATAGACAACACGCACCGCACCTAAACATACGGCTTGTCCGTCATTATACATGTAAAAAAAACACGCATCGTATCGCCCCAAACCAGGTTTAATTTGATGAAGCAGCTCTGCCGCCTCCTCGGCACGCCTCGACGCGATCCCATTACTGACCGGGAGCGCAACGCAAGCCGGATCGAATTTCGCGTCCATTTGCAAGCGTTGACGCCTCTCACGCCGGGCGCCTTTCCATTCCGCCCACACTTCGCGCTCCATCGCGTGTTGTTGCTAATTGTTTAATTTGATCCTGTCGCCCAAAATGCGACCCCGTCTTTGTGCCTACCCTTTTTGGTGTCCGCGACAACCGCCTCATGCCGATGCAGCACCACTGACCCACTGTCATGACGCCATGCTGCGCTATCGCGCGCTACGTCACTTTGGAATGAGATGTATGTGTGCGTGTGTGTCCTTGCATGCCCTTCCTGGGTTGTTTGCTGTTTACAGTTCAAGCAAGAGAACGGGCGGCTGGTGAGGCGACGGCGAAGGAAACGAGGAGCAATGCGGCTTTGCTCCAGATAATTCACCTTCGATCATGCCATCACCTCGGTTCTCTGGTGGCCCTCCCGGGGGTAGTAGGGTGTACAGTATCACGAACCAGACGAACCTGGCACCGATGATTACTCATTTCGCTGTATTATCTTCGCAGTACAGCCGAACTCGGACGATCATGTCTGGATCTGACGATCGTGCTTTGATGTCTGACCACTAAACAATACCTATAGCTCGGTCCAGCATGTCGGAGTATATAGTAAAAGAGTTATTTGCATGCTTCATACTCCGATGCAGTGTGCTCTTTATTGTGAAACGGAACGAACGGCGAAAACGCCTTCGTCCCTTGACTCGCAGCCGAGTGGTCGATGGCGTCCTAACTGCTGTTACCTTTTACCAGCCCAATTGGCTGTTTTGGAGCGAACCTTCCCGCGAACCTAGAAGATGTTAGTCCGTAGAAGAAAACACTACACAAGGTTTCACGTTCCGAATTTAACTGATTTTATTCACAAAAATGTTCGGTATTTATACCCAAAATTACAAGGCCAATATTCCCGCGCCCTTTCCTCTATTTACCTCTCCACCTCTTGTTAGTGCCACCTCATTCTTGCGTCTAGCAACATTCTTATTGTTATTCTGATAGCTCGACTCTTTTGTCTTTGGTGCTCTGATGCCTACTTGCTTGAACCAATACGATTTGTACAGGTTTACTGATATGAAGTGTTACCAAATTCACACTGCTGTATCTTTCAAACCTCTCGTAACATCGACACCAACATTGATTTAGTTATAGTTTAATATATTGTTTACAAGCTATTTAAAGAATTTGCGTCTATATTTGTAGATTTTTTTTATCGTGATGTAATTCAAACATAATAGCTGTGATGGCGTTTATTTGGTTGGAAAATCACAACCTTCAGCTATAATTCGTGAGCTCAGTCTCCTTAAAATAAACAAAATATTTGTGTATCGCTCCATAAATCGATAAAATGGTACTGATAGCATTACAAAACGCTATGGAAGTGGACCAAAACAAACCGCAACATCGCCAGAAATGATTCGGAATGTGAAGGCCAGAATTCAACGAAATCCGCGTCGCACTCCATAAAAACCTCGCAAAAGATATGAAAATTTCGCTCGATACTATGCAACCCATAATGAAAAATGATGTCAAGGATGAGCCTTATAACTTCTCAAAAGCACACAATCTTACACCGCAGCAAAATAAAGTTCGGTGCGAACGAGCAAAGGAGTTATTGCGCTTGCACGAACGTGGCGAATTTTCAAACATTGTGTTCTCCGATGAGAAAATTAATCAAATTCAAATTAATCAGTCCATAACCTCTAAAAACGATCGTGTTTACTTGACCGATGGTTCATACTTGAATTTGAGCCTAATTACGGCCACTAGTAGCAATTTCCCATCGCAATAATTGTTTAGGACCGCTGTGACCGCTGATGGGCGTTCTTCAACTATTTTCATCGATTCTGGAGTCAAATTGAAAGCGACACTTTATCGATAATATGTTTCAGAAGGTGCTTTAGAGCCGTGGACACGTAATCATTTCGGTCGCAGACCATGGACGTTCCTACAACACTCGGAATCGTCTCATAAAGCTCGTAAGAACCAAGAATGGTTCAAAAATCATGTTCCACACTTCATTTCGTCCACACAGTGGATTTCGATTTCGCCAGACGCAAATCCGATGGACCATTCCGTCTGGTCCAAGTTAGAGAGCAAGGTGAGGACTAAAAATTAGGCCAGTATGGATGCGCTAATGTAATCGATTGTACGAGAACCGCAAGATCACATTCGTGCAGCATAATTTTTTTTCGGACCGTTTCGGACCGGACCAACCGTTCCGTTTCGGAGGCTATAGTCGAGTCAAATGTGGCCACATCGAGCTAAAGCGAATAGTTTCTAAAAAATTGATTATTTTAAAACAATTTTTTTTTGAAATCAATACAAAATCATTTCAAACAAAAAAGTTATAGTGTTTTGAATAGGTAACACTTCATGTCAGTAATCCTGTATATGTCTCCGGTCGACGACCTGATGCTCGGTGCACGTGTCCGGTTAACTCTTACAAGATTGTCACCCGATATGTTGAGTGTGGGATATCGTTCATATTTCATGGTGACAATATTCTGGTAATTAGTGCTGAGTGCTTTTTGTAATTAGCTCGATGATTTATGGTTATTGCTCCCGATCGCGCATGGCGTGATCGGGCATGGTTTGATGCTGCGTGATGCAATTATGCTGAGCGTGATTGCACGATGCTTATCCAGTGCCTATGCTGCTGTCGCGAGCATATCGTGATCTTCGAATTTATGTTCTGGAGCGTTCTTTTGTTCATTGCTTTCACGTGCCTCCTAATTCGTGCGTCACGGGCAGATTGGTTCCTTTCTCCCTCATTGCGCAAGATGTGGTTGCTCTGGGAGTGCCATTTGCGCAATGGCTTTTAGCACTCACATTGGTGCCGTGCGCATAATTGCTAACCTTGAATTTTATGTTCTAAGACGATCTCGAACGATCGTCTTTTTATTGCTTGCAGGTGCTCATATGTCGAGCGTCCCGGTTAAATTGGTTCAGTTGGTTGCGATTCTGTTGACAGCACCATATATGGTCATATTTTTGACGCTAGAGGATTCTAAGCGAAATGACCAATGACAAGGCTAGGTCGGTGGTAGAGGATAGTCGGGTCGCTTCAATTGTAAATTGAATGCCTTGCACAGTGCACTGGTTCCATACTAATCTGTGGCTGTGCAGTGAGGCAGTTGGTGCATGGATATTCATCCAAGGGAGATAGATATAAGTATTTTGACTTAGTGCTTGCTTGAGCTGTGACGCAGCCTCTTGGTATGATCAGGGATGCGCTGCTAGGTTGACCCATGATCCTATCGGTGCGCATACGTGGTAGTATACTGGACGCTGGCGATTCGATAAAGCATTCGGGTGATGTTGAATGATTCTTGCGGCACAGCCGTGGGTGCGTGGTCACGGTTGCGAATAACCGTGCATCAGCTTTGCACACAAATCGAGTTGATTTTCGCATGACGAAGCAGTATGGAAGTCGCACGCGTAGTCATACTGCTTGTTATTTTTTTGCCCCAAAGGAAATAGTGTAATGGAGGGAGAGTTTTTGGGAAATCAGTCTTTCCACAAACCAGTGCATCGAGCTCGTTTGCCCTATGATGCTAGCTGATCTCAATGCTGATCGTGCTCACTTCAAAAAAGAAGGAGAGCACATGTTAGACGGCATCAACGGCGCTTTTGGTTACGTTTCTGACGCACCTTCGCCCTTCTGGCAGCCCTTTGCAGCTCGCCAACGAACACGGCGGTGCTGATCGCGTAACCGAGCAGCAGCAGCATGAAGCACCCGCTCATGTTGGCTAATGCGACCTGTGTATAGGCGCCATTGCCGGCGTATGGATCGAGTAGAAACTGCAGCTGGTGGTACTGGGCCGCCCAGCGGCTGATGAGACCACTGGCGGTGTAATGCTCGAGCTCGTGATTGAACGGACGGATAAGCGGCGAGGCCTGCTGACAGTAGACGGCTAGCTTCGGAATGTACACCCGCTCCCGCCCGATCCGAAGCAGCTGGCCATCGCGGGTCAGGTTGCGGTTGAGGTAGGTGAGCGTTTCGATCGGTAGCAGGACGGCAAGCCGGGCACCGGGCTGCTGCAGCTGATCCACGAGTGCAGTTCGGAACTGCCCGGACGTTACGAGCGTACAGCGCTGGCGCACCTGTGGGAACGCGTCGAAGATGAAGCTGTAGTTGCGGTACATATACAACCGGTAGTCGGCGGCCAGCAGACCATCGAGGGTGCTGGGTATGCTGGCGTTCCGTGCGGACTTCAGAAAGTTGTACATCGAGCTGGTATAGGCGGTGCGCAGGACCATGCAGGCGCCGAGCCAGAGCAGGGCAAGCGTACGGGCACATCCAACCGGTGGCGTTTTGCGGGTGAATGTCGCACCGAGGAAGATAGCGAACAGGGCCATCACGGTACCGTTACTGCCCGGGTTGGCACTACCGTACAGCAGCCGACGAACGGTGGGAGAGGCACGGTTCGCACCGTACATGACGCAGCTGCCGACCAGCAGCGCGCTCAGCAGGAGGGCCCAGGTTGGCTGCTGGAACGGGAAGCGTAGCTTTTCGAGTGAGCCGTACGATCGCCCCGGCGGTACGGCCAGTACGATCTGCGACGTGTAGTAAGAGAAGCTGTTCGCCATAAATCGGTTTCGCCGCCTCGTCGTGGCCCAGTAGCCGATCGTGAAATTCACCTCTCTACGCCGCACCTATCCGTTCGTGGATGCGAAGTTAGAATGGGATAGGGATCATCGTATTGATCAAGGGGAGCCCCGCCAGTTGACCTTACCATTCCAGCAGCTCCGGTAGCATTCTCTGGCAGTGGGCCCGCGGTGCCCCATTCCGGTGGATCGGCCATGATGATGCGAGGCCGGAAGTTGAGACGTTGAGCTAACGTGCGCAACACATACCCTTCCATGCCTTCCAGCCCAGGCTCCTTCCCCCTAGGCGGTATTATGAACGGGTAAACGCTAAAACTAGCCACCGACAACTGGCAGCCGAAGAAGTTGCCCAGCTTCGGTGGAAAGAGCGAGCGTTTGCGGTCCACGAAACCACCTACCAGATCGTAGACGTTCCACAGGACGGGATTGACCTGCTCGCAGTGTCGCTCACCGTACGGGAAGTAGGTGTAGATGGGGGCCATCGTGGCATTGCTGCTGGCCACCAGCAGCACCGCCACGTTCGCTATGTAACGCGACCACAGTGTCTTCAGGATGGCGGTGACCGTTTCGTGTCCGTGCTCTGAGTCCGGATCCGTCACCACGACCGTATAGTAACCGGAATGTTCGAACATGCCCTGCCGACCGAGGGCCCGGCTGACGCGCTGGAATGCGGCAATATCGTCCACCACGAATAGGCTGTGGGTACGCTGCTTCCGCTGCTGCAGTCCACGACTTCCTTTCTCGTCCTGGCCCGGTTCATCCGAATCCTCCGGTGCCCGTTCGGTTTCGAACATCTCGGCCGTGAACCCGGCGCCACCAGTTTCGAGGAGCAGGCTGAAGCTGGTAACGAGGTGTCGCAGCAACCGGTCGATAATGTCGATTTCGCGGAAGCGTAGCTCGGGTTCCGATACGTCCCAACCAAAGTACAGCTGGTTGGTGCGGTTGGTGTAGTGTAGCCGAATGATTTCTATCGTCGCGTGTACCAGCACTCGATCCGGCGCCGTTGCAGCAATCCGCTGCACTAGCATTATAAGGGCCTCCACGCTCTCATTGTTACTGCTGCTGGTTGTGCAGTGATACCGCGTACAAACAACGGACACTAGCACCAGTAGCCACAACCAACGGGGGCCTTCGCAGTTCCACATTGGATCACTGTTGTGCTGCTTCTGCTGCAGCGAGCCTAACCGACCGCTCGCATTTGTGGAGAGAAAGAGCCGTGATAGCGATCGTACTCGGATGGATTTCGTCACGAAACTAGCCTACCTGACACCGAAGGCTCTAAACACTTACTTCTTATGAGCGCGTGGCGAAGTGATGATTATGGCTAAATAGGAGTAAGCTGCTACTGATGGTTATCTGCACAAAGTGCTCCTGTTTCGTTATTACAGTTGCTCTGAATTTATTTATGTTAAAAGTATTTTACGATGGTATGGCAAAACTATGCCCAGAAATTACATGAAGAACCGGGTACCACTATCCTGCTAGCTTTCTCTGCTCTCATTCCGCGAACATACACCAGTTCGGTGGGTTTCAAACGCGATACGAATTATGTTGATTGATGTGCAGTGCGTTAGCGTTTGCAAAATGGGAAAGCCGAATAAACCAACGCGAAAATGTAAAAGCTATTGCCTAGGTCTTCCTGCAGTTTTGTCTAATTATCCTTCTTCTTAATTGGTATATACACCGTGTCCAATATATTCTCATACAAATGCAATCATTTATATTTTCTTAACGGGTGGACCAATTTCTATCATCAGAGTGTTTTTTTAAAGAGCAACTTATACTAATTAATTAAAAAATATTTTTCAGAACTGCCCCCCTCCCAACCTTTTTTACGAGCTTCAATCGCTTTGAAAGTCCAACGCACGTGACACGGACGACTTTAATAGACATTTCCTCCTAGTTTTTTGGGATCGTTGCTTCAAACAGAATGAAATTAGACAATTTTTATTCGTTTAGGTTCAATAATTGTATAAACAAACGATAAAGTCCAGTGGGTTAAGATTTGGTGCATTGGGAGACCATTCATTCTACGCTAAAAATCTGGTTAAATTGTCCCTGCACCAGTTTTGAACCAAAATTGCTTCTCCAAGAGCGCTTCATCATGCTGGAACACATAATTTTCATTCCCTATGATCTTTTTACGCTGGATTTTACCATTTTCTTCATAAGATATCTTTTATAATACGTTGGGTAATTTTTAACGCGTTTTTCAATAAAAAAAATAGGCGTAATTTGCCGTGCGGGCGAATACCCCCCCCCCCCCAAACGATCATAATAGTCGCATTTTAAAAACCTGGGTAAGTTTTTTAGGTTATCTGTTACATCCCTAATGTTTCTGGACTACAATCTATCATTTTGGACATCACAACTTTGCTCTAGAGCAAATAGCTTCTCATCAGAGAACACAAGTCGTGCTGTTTAATTCTTTTGTGCAAATAAC
The DNA here is from genome assembly GCF_943734665.1 of Anopheles aquasalis. Lineage (NCBI taxonomy): Eukaryota > Metazoa > Arthropoda > Insecta > Diptera > Culicidae > Anopheles > Anopheles aquasalis. The sequence continues at coordinate 7,309,475 of NC_064876.1, read as the reverse complement.
ACAATTCCGAAATTCCGTGAACATTCAATTTTTTATAAGCATTATACTCTAGCTCCTATTTAAAAAAAGTTATACGTAGTTGATATCAAAGCTTTGTAGCCATTTTTCGTATCGTTGAGGATATCGTCGAATGCGTTCCCGAACGGTCTTGATCACTTTTGATCAGTACTAGCCGATGACTTTCGCCTCGATCTTTTTTTGTAATTTAACGAGGAAGTGTCAAGTTATCTCTAATGTTTCGATATACGAAATCGCGCTTGATTCCAAGATGCTTCAAGGTTTTGAAAATAGGGCTTGGACACTCCCTATCGAACATATTTTTTTATAACACAGATACGTAATTGTTTCATGGTTACTAAAATTAGACCCCCAACATAAAACAGACCAATTCAATTGCCAAAATGTTAAATAAACACTACAATTTGAAAAAAACAATATTGATACTTGGGCTAGGTGCAGTGAACGTACCAAAATCGTCCAGCAAAAAAGTGTATGAGAATATATTGGACACGGTGTATATGATGACTTATGAAAGCGATATCATTTGTAAAGCCGGGGATACATGAAGCGTAAACTCTGGTATAAACTCAGAGTGTAATGCCAAAAAGATTAAGACGGGGATACATGAAGCGTAAACTCTCGTATAAACTCAGAGCGTAATGTCAAAAAGTTTTCGCTTCGTGTGGCAGACATAAACGCGTAAAAGTTTATACCGAAACGTCAACTGCAATTACATTCGTGCACCTGCAATTACACTACGCTATTACATCAATTACATGCGTTTCTGGCCACAAAAAACATAAACCGACGAGATAAGTTGATTTCTGAACATCTTTTTATATATTTAAAGATGTTTTTACTGTATATTAGCGATTGTAGAACATTCAATTCATCATAACGCTACGCTTCATGTTGGTGCTGAGTTTACGCTTGCTTTTACGCTCGGATTTACGCTCCGCGGGCCTATAATCTTTTTGACATAAGTATAATCTTTTTGGCATTACACTCTGAGTTTATACGAGAGTTTACGCTTCGTGTATTCCTACCTTTATGCTTATGTCAAAAAGATTATAGGCCCGCGGAGCGTAAATCCAAGTGTAAAAGCAAGCGTAAACTCTGCACGAACATGAAGCGTAGCGTTATTAAGAGTTGAATGTCCTACAATCGCTGAAATACAGTAAAAACATCTTAAAATATAGAAGAAGATGTTCAGAAATCAACTTATCTCGTCGATTTATATTTTTTGTGGCCAAAAACACATGTAATTGATGTAATAGCATAGTGTAATTGCAGGTGCACGAATGTAATTGTAGTTGACGTTTCGGTATAAACTTTTACGCGTTTATGTCTGCCACACGAAGCGAAAACTTTTTGACATTACGCTCTGAGTTTATACGAGAGTTTACGCTTCATGTATCCCCGGCTTAATAGATAAAATACTAATCAGACTTAGGAAACTCCAATGAGTAATAAAAATCTATTCGAGTGGGGATTTTAGTGAAATTGTATGTTTTAGAAAACTAAAACAAACTTTAATTTGAGCTAAAATAAAAAAAAAGAGTTTTCGCCGTAATTGCTAAATAAGAAGTAGGTGACAGCGGCTTGTGTACGAGTATTATCACTATTCTACTTTGAATTAACTTTGGCCACTTGGTTTGTAAACTATTATAGGTACAGCTGCTAAATCGGTTTAAAATATATCATCATAGTCGTAACAAACCATCTCGCGATTATCCTTGTGTTTGCCTTTTTGAGATCGGTTAGTAGCTGGGAAAAAAAACGATCAATACGATCGGTTAGAAGCTGCACCTTATATCGTTGATAAACGCAAAGCACATTGTCTAAGAAGGAATTATTACCGAGAGCGGACCAAACGGCGGACGAGCCGGCTTCGTTTATGGGATTGATTTGCGGTTGACGTCGTGCTAGCTGCACTTGCAGTTGGATTCCTCCGACCGTTTTAGAATGCAGCTGCAACAGAAATCCGAAAAGGAAGAGCAAAACCCATGAGTAATCAATTATATCTGCCACCTGCCCGACCAGGAGTGGCTGGCTTACCTCTGCAATTGACCGATCCGCCGACTCGATCTTGGCGTAGGTCACGAATCCGCGGCCCTTCTCGATCTCCATCGAAATATTGAGGATCTCACCGTACTCGCCGAAGTGCTTCTTCAGAAACTCCTCCGTCACCTTATTACCAGACACGTACACCGTGTTGCCGGTGCGCGGCTTTTCCTTGGCAGTCTCTACATCCACGGCACTCGCTTTCTCAACAGAATCGACCACCTCCGAGCGGTCGCGCTCGTACTGCTGGTACAGGTTCAACCGAACGGTGCCTTGCGACGCTGGAGTAGCAGTCGACCCTTCGGCGAGCGGTGTATCAGTCGATGCAATCGCTGGAGTGCCGGATGCCGACGAGAGCGTAGCTTCGCCGGATTGCTCGCCGCTCGATCCAGCCTGTTCCGTACCAGCTACAACTGCGCCAAATGATCGGTATTGAGTGCTGCCACCGTTCGGCTGCTCGGCCGATTGCGCCCTCTTCTGCTCTTGACCCTTCGGTCGCTTGAACGATGATTCCTGTTTGATCTGCGGCTTCTGGATTGCTTGTATAGCTCCGCTCTTCAGCAGTTTGCGGGCCACTTCGCGCGCGTCCCGGGCATCCGCCGGCTTCTTTGGTACAATGCTTTTCTCTGGCTCCGGTTTCGGTGTCTTGAGTGCCTGTAGCGCCTTCTTCTGCAGGAAGCGGCACAAGGATGTTAGAAAATCGTGAGGAATCCAAGAGCCCAAGAGAAACTTACCTTTTTGCGTAGCATGGCATACTTGGCCTGCAGCATCAACTCCTCCTCGGTTAGATTTGATGGAAAGTGCAAGTACACCATCGCGCTGCCGTGCCGGTAACTTTAGAATTTATTGTTTTGGTTTTTCCTAAGCCGTTTCCGTACTGAGGAAAACAGCCGACGTCGCAAGAAGCACAATCGTGTTCGGAAAGTGTCGGGTTCTTCTTTTTTATTATTTTTATTCCTTAAGCCGGTGATACATGAAGCGTAAATATACAATTAATTTACACTTGAACATGTTTACATGACCGGGTTCAGACGTGTAATCCGAATTACTCTGAACTTTTATCGACTTTTGTGAGAAAAATTGGATCTTTTTTCCGAAGAAAAAGATTAAAAACGCTAGTAATGATCACTCACTATTAATGCAAACCACAAACAGGAAATATAGTGAGGCAAATCGCTTGCAAACAGCGTTTACGCTAGGATTTATGCTCCGTGGACCAAAGTGTCTATAGGAAACAGGTGAAGTCATCCCGAACAAAATCGCTCGCGACGGTTAGAAAAATGAATGAAAAAACTGACAGTTCGTGTTTATGTTCTGATTGCGTTGGAGACGCTGTATTCGCTTTGAGAAGTAAGAAATCCGTAAAGAAAGTTAAAATTTTTCCAGTTTTTCAGTGCTATGATTGTTCTACATTGGTGGTTTTAAGATGCCTTATAGATTTTGCCTAGCTGTGTTTTGCAAACTCTTCCTTTGGATGCGCCTCGCGATTGGCAAACGATCTGCCGAACCAGCGTTCTTATATGATGAACAAAGCGCGCTGGAGCTGCCTTTATTCGGGCAGAAGAACCCACTCCTACTCCTTGCTGCTCCTTGTTCGGAACAAGCGAAGAGGTTTCACCTTTGCTGGATCTCTGGTCGGACACGCGACAACACCCTTCTTTGGATGCACTGAGCATGTAGCGCTGATGTGATTGTCCATCACACTCCGATCGTCTCCGTCCTTTTGTCCTTTAACCAATAGTCTAAGCCGACAGTGACCGGCTATCGGTGGAAGCCGGATCCGGGCCTTTTCCACTCGTTTCAGAATCAGAGATAGCCGGCGTTTTCGGCCCCTGCTGACACGTTGATAGCCACAGCGGGGCTGCTCGTTTGTTCTAAAATTAGAAAATGTATCATTTAAACGAGCAAAAGTAGATAATATACCTGATAAAACCATTGCTCTTTTTCGGATTCAAACGCACGCTGGTTTGGCGATGAACGTAAACAAGGCGTCGAATGTCAAAAAAACAAAAAAAAGCAAAAAAGAAAAAAAGTGCTATGACTTCACCTGTTTCCTATAGACTCTTTGCTATGACTTCAGGCTTTGCCAGACTGGTTGCGGTACGTGCGGTACTTGCGGCAGTTGCAGACGCTTTTTGGCTTGTCAAACACGGTATCCAACGAGGTTGTTCAGATGTGCTTTTGTTGCGGCACGAGCGGCAGTTGCAGCAGTGTTGTGATTTTGTACAGATTTGCCGCACGTACCGCACGTACCGCAACCAGTGTGGCAGCGCCTTTCACCTGTTTCCTATAGACACTGTGGTTTCCACAATAGGTATGCTGCATGGGACGACTATGCATTGCTGTGGCATGGGCTGCGATCGCCTCTCCAAATGTAAACATTATCCCGTGTTTTTAAATTACTTGTTCAATAAAAGACCCCGGAAAAAAAATCCAGGGTAAGACAGTTTCTACACACAGCCAAAATTTGGCGGCTAAAGTCAAAATTGTCGGCAAAAGTCAAAAGCTCCATATAAAAAAAATAATGGTGTGTGTAGGGACGCTTGAAAAGAAGAACTTCAGAAAAACTACAGAATCATCGCGAAATAACTTTAACACAACTGAAAACGCTTTCTGAAACGCTTTGGTTCCATTGTATGTTGTGTTAGATTGTGTTTTATTTCTACAGCATTAACCGAGCCCTACACCACCGTTCCAGGTGTGATTCACACCTGTATGGTGGACACGGAGGTCACCGCGCACAGCCGGCTTTTTTAACATATATAAGGACGGACGAGCCGTATGTTTAGAACCGCGCACAGCCGGCTGAGGCGATAATTATCTCGTTTGATTAGCACAATCATCGCGGGAAAGATAGCTGGAAGGGAGTACCAGCAGGTGAGCAGAATCCGAGTCCCCGAGTCTTTAGGAACTGCTTATCAGCAACGTAACGAAACTACTCTGACCGTCGGTAAAGGGGGCTGCATGTGGGCAGACCTCTTATCACGACGCGAGAGCTAGCAGCCAAGCAATTGCTGTCTTGCACTGCATGTCACAGCTACAGATTGGGTAGCTTTTCTGTCTACACGCCGTAATAGTGAACGTTTGCTATTAATGATTGATTTCTGCTCGATACCCCTCACTTTCAGGCACCATCGCGCAGCGGACGGAACGTCGACAGAGATGTTGTCCGGTAAGTAGGCGTGGGAATGTGCAGCGGGAAACCCCTCAATCATAACCCCCGGTCTTCGCTCATCGGCGAACACCATTAACATCATCATTCCGCGCCCTCACACCCATCACTGATTACATGCGGCTTCCGTTGTGTTCGATATATCGGACGGTTTACTACTCGCGGATGACACTAAACAGGAGTTTCCCTTCTGCACGTAGAACTGTTCGATGGTTCGTCTGTAACGGGCGGTTCGGTGCGACGTGCCCTGCTAGTGGCGGCCGGTGTTGGGCTCGTCACGGCCTCCGGATACGTCTTGTACCGATTGCTTCAGCAACGGTGTGCCCGCCGTCCACCGACCGAGTGGCATCGGGTTGGGGAGGTATCCGACCTGTGGATCTACCCGATCAAATCGTGTGGCGCGGTGCGAGTGGGCCAGTTCGATTGCACCGAGATCGGGCCGGGCGTCGGTCTGCTACGGGATCGCATCTTCATGGTGGTCAATAGTGGGGACGGCCGGTTCATCACCGGCCGTTCCCATCCTACACTGGTGCTTGTGCAACCGTCCTTCGATGAGCCCGGCCACGAACGCATGCGACTGTCCGCGCCTGGCATGTTGGACGTCGAGGTTGAAGTGCGGCGGCTGCTGGAGGTGGGCCAGCACGAGTCGGCCTCGGTGTGGGACCAACCAGTGACGGCAATCGACTGTGGTGAGGAGGTGGCCCGCTGGCTATCGCGTTTCCTTCTGCAGGAGGACACCGGGCTGCGGCTGGTGCTCTACCCGTACGATCGGCCAACACGCCCGGTGCGGCCTAAGAATCGCATCCACCGAATGCTGACAGCGCGCGACTCGGGTGCACTACACGATGCTACCAGCTACATGCTCCTGTCCGAGGCGTCCGTCGCCGATGTGAACGGCCGACTCGAGCTGCCTCCCATCCAGGCGCTCCAGTATCGCGCCAACATCCTCGTAAAGGGACCGGGCGCCTTTGAGGAGGACGATTGGCGATGGATTCGCATCGGTGACACCGTGTATGAGAACGTTAAACCCTGCACCAGGTGAGAACCACGTTTCGTAACCCGAGTGGCCTATCAAGCCATATCATTCCTCATTGTCATACTCGGCTATTGTCATCGTACCCTCCTTATCGTGCTGCCTTAATATCAACCATTTTCATCCCACAACCTCACTTTCCTCGGCTCCCCTATCATGTTGGCTTATCACTCTTGCAGATGCCTCTTCACGAACGTGGACCCGGAGACGGGCGTGAGCAGCCCGGTGCAGGAACCACTCAACACACTGCGCAAGTACCGAATGAAACCCGGCCTCGGTGCATCCCCGGTGGTCGGCATGCAGATGGGGGTGCGCGTAACCGGCAAGATTGCCGTCGGCGAGGCCGTCTACGTTGGCTGAATCAGGATATATTTGAACACTTGAAGCAGTTGCTCGTTGCTTACTCCAGTTCTAGCTTCAAGGCCTTTGCAAAAGCCCACCACCGCAAACACCACAGCAGTAGACCTCACAGTTCACCTCAGCCTCAAGCAGTGGTGCCATTTCGTAAGGATGAAAGCAGAACGGTTGCGGTCGGTTGGTTTCGCGTCTCGGAAAACATATGTATTTACTCGTGTACGCGAGACGACTAGTGCGACAAACAAGCGATTTGGCCACTGTACTGTGGGTCCGAATCAGTGTTCAATTGATCCAAAACGTCTCTTTGATTGGTTGCGTTGGGTTGATTGTTTGGTTGGCGAAAGAAATTCGGGTCCAATAACAACGTGGCTAGGCAAAGTAGACGGAGTCGCCGACCTTGATGGTGCCGGTGCGGCGCAATCCAAGATGGATGCCGAGGGCCGGTGATTCGCCCAGCTCCGGTATCTGTCGATATCTGTTGTCGTTGAGAAAGACGGGCGGATCAATACGTTGCACGTTGCGCATCTAATTGAATGCGTCGAAGTGAGTGAGTGAGTGGAGGCGAAGGGCACTTACTGTTTCAGCGTCCGCAACGGTTCCTTGTCCGGGTGGGCGACCCCGGTATCCGGATCGATGGTGGTGAAGACGCACCGCAAACACGGAATGCGATAGCGGAACACGACCTCCCCGATCCGCACCCACTTCCAGCGATCTTCAGCATACGGTTCCGGGCCACGAACGACAAAGTTGGGCCGGAAGCGCAGCGGTGTGACCTTGTTCTCCAGCCGACCATTCAGCTCGGTCACGCTGGCCTCGTTGAACAGCATGTAGCTCGTCTCGTCGTGCAGTGTACCGGTGTCGTCGCCGTTCCGGCGCCGCTGGCTGTGAGCGTGCGGATAGTACCGCAACCGGTAGCCGCCGTTCTTATCGAGCAAGTAGCGTGAGAACCACTGGGCCACGGTGTCCCCACAATCGAGAACTGTGACGCCCTCGCCCCAAACTGTACTGCGCTCGTTCACTGGATCAGCGGTCGTCCCACTGCCGGCTGCCCTCCGAGCCAGCTCGCCCACATCGATCCGTAGCTCCGGCATACCAGGTGCTTGGAGGTACAGTGTTGCGCTCGGTGCATCGTAACGCGGCGCAATCAACACCATTTTTGGCTTCATGCGCGCCGTCACGAAATTGCCATCTTCATTCGTCACCATGAAGGTGCGGTCGCGCAACAGCTCCTGACCCGGTCCGGTACCGGCACAGTCGATCGCCTTCAGGACGACTGGACCGCACGATTTGATCGGATAGACGTAGATGTCGGTCAGCTCGCCGGCCTTGCGCCACCGCTTCGGGGGCGTGTTGTCGAGGCGCTGCTTGGCCAGGTAGGCGGCTGCCGATACCAGTGCCACCCCGCCGAGACCGGCCGCCACCAGCAAAGCCTGCCGGGCCACCGGTACAGCCCGGAACTCATCCAGTAGCCCTGCGCCGAGAATTGTAGCCAGGTCCGTGGATTAAAATCCGCAAACAAAAGGGATACTTTTCGCCACCGTACGTCGAGTCGCTTTGTTCCTACTTACTCTGGAACATGTTGTGCAAGAGAATGCAAAAGGAAGCTCTGCTGCTGCTGTTGTTGCCGTTGATTATCGAGCGCCGAGATCCACGGCTTTGGCGTTTGAATTGTGCGTTGCTTACGAATCGAGCGCTACGCGCTAAATAGCGCCGCGAACTTTCGCACGCACACACGGGCGGCTGCGGCGGCCAGCAGCGCCGATAACGATGGAGCGACATGGTGTGTGGTATCAGCGAATGTCAGCTGATAGAGACCCCAGGGGCCGCGGATTCCACAGGTTACCACCACCACGATGACAACATTCGCGAGTAGCAGCGCTCGCGTATCTCTTGCACTTTGATTTACCCGCTTTATTTGATCACCGTCCGAGTGAACGCTCGAGCGAGCAAACCATCCGCATACCCGCATGACCCCTTAGCTCTCGGTGCTCGGATCACTGATAGGAGGAACGACGAGCTTGCTTGCTCTAGCACGCACGTGATGGCCAACGGCATTGACCGCGTACGGCTGGCGTACGTGAGCAGATGCTGCGAGTGGTGGCCAGCTCCAGCATTTACACCGTGTCCAATATATTCCCATACAAATTCAATTATTTATATTTTCTTATTGGGTGGATCATTTTGTATTATCAGAGTGTTTTTTTTAAAGAGAAATTTATACTAATCAATTGAAAAATACTACCATGATCAAAAATAAACCGGAATTTGGTCATAAAAAGAAAAGTACTTGTTTTTTCTTTAAAATTCCAATTGTCCCCTTCAAAGTAGTCCCCGTCGGATGCAATGCACTTGTGCCAGCGTTTGATCCACTCCTCAAAACTTTTCTGGAACTCGGTTTTTGGTATAGCCATTAGTGCCTCCGGCGATTTTAGCTTTATTGCCTAAACACTCTCAAAACGAGATCCTCGTAGTGATTTTTTGAGTTAATTGAATAGGAAGAAGTCACATAGTGCAAGAATGGGTGAATTGACCGGTTGTTGAATGATATTGGTGTTGTTTTTGACGAGAAACTCACGAATAATCAACGCATTATGAGATGGCGCATTATCGTCATGGAGAATCCACGAGTTGTTACACGACAAAGCAGATTTTTTCGTTTGCGGATAAATCCAAATGATATGTTGGTGGTCTCAGCTATCTCCCTTATCGTCAATTTGCGCTTTTCGATCAACAATTTTCGGATTTCATCGACGTTTTCGTCAGTTTTGGATGTCAATGGCCTTCTAGGACGACAATCGTCCTCAACAGTCTCACGACCACTTTTAAAGCGTTCATACCACTGGTACACCTGTGTTTTTGATAGAGTATTGTCACCATAACACTTTTGTATCATTTTTAATGTGTCGGAACACTTAATTTAACTTTTAAAGTTGTTCATGTTTTGAATCAATTTTAAAAATCGCCATGACGTAAAAACTTAATGCAAACAAATCTCTGCTGTAAACGTAAATGAAGAGCTGGCAAGCTGAAACTTGGCATGTACATCACTAATAGAGCCGTCAACGTAATAAAAAAAACAGAATTCGAAATTGATAAGCCCGCGCGGAATAAATTCAAAATTCCGGTTTATTTTTGATCATGGTAGTATGTATCGGAATTACACTCCTCCCAACCTGCTTTACGAGCTTCAATCGCTTCTAAGGTCCAACGCACGTGGCACGCACGACTTTCATAGACATTTCCTCCCATTTTTTTGGGATCGTTGATTCAAACTGAATAAAATTAGACAATTTTTGTTCGTTAAGGTTCATTCTTATAAATAAAAACAAGTTTATGTTTGTATATTCGCACATCACGCAATATCTACCGGGCCGATCTTCACCAAACTTGGCACAAAGGTAGCTTTGGGATCCTTTTCCCAGGATTTCCCTCCCTTCTCCCTCCTCCCAAATACCAATGTGTTAGAAAAACGCACAGCTCTGGTGGTTTTCAAGCAAATATCTCCAAAACTCTCACAATTGTTGCTGGTTGCTCTAGATACCATGTGACAAAGTTTGGTTCTTGCCGGATAAGGGGGAGGGGGTGGCATACACTCCCTATCCTGAAAATCCCTTCTAGGGCAATATGGGTGTCATTCCCAAAGTTTTTGGGGTCTTTAAATTCATGGGTTGCATCAAAGCGGAGTTTACTCCATTCTTTCACCCTTCGCTTTCCTCCATGCTTCTCAATTCAAAGCAGGTTGATGGTAAGCTTAAATCAATAGTTGGTTTTTGTTCCTTCTATAGTAATTTAATCCCAATGTGATCCAAAAACAAAGAGAAAGAGAGATACAGAGAGAGGTAAAAAAAGGTACCTAAAGCGGCCCATAGACGATCAACTTTATTTGTCAACTCTTGCATGCAAGTCGATTGACACCAATATATTTATCGTGTGTGGGCTATTTGAAGCTTGTGTCAAAAAAGTTGAAGATTTTCAGCCAGCTGAAAATATATTGATGAGGCTGAATAATGGCGTCGCCTGTGGGTCACATTAACGAACACGATGCGACTGTGGCCCTGATTGATAAAACATTAAGGACTAGGCCAATTTATGCCCACATATGAGCAATAAAAATAAAACGACAGTTCGACGCAATTCTTGCATCCGAAACATTGACAAATAAAGTTGATCGTCTATGGGCCGCTTAAACCAAGTTTGTTGACTATGTGGCACAATTTGCGTGTTCATCCCTCTCAGCAGGATTGGTAAAGTCTGAATGCAAAGTGTAAAGACACAAATCATTGCATAATTTCCAGCATGCAAGGCTTTTCCGCCAAATGAAAGCTGAGTTTGGAAATGGAGAGCATAGCTTTCCAGTTAGCAACAAGAATTCAATTGGCATCGATCTTTAACACAAGATATCGGATCTAGCGTTACCGTTAAATTGTTGTTTTAACGAAGATAACTTTCATTACTTGCACATTGCCCAAATGGGGAATTTGTTATGAGTTAACCGTAGACTGGCTGCTGTTTATGATAATAAATTATCGATGCCAATTTATTACTTTAATAATTCTTATTTTGTTCAGGATCTTCTACAACCGGCATGCTCTCAAGATAAAACTAATGCTGATAGACACGTTAAATGCTGTAAATGATATCGTGCAAGAAAGATGGACGAAGTGAAAAAATCATACTATATATCCGAATGAAATCGGGAAAATCAGCTAGTAATTTTATAAGCAAACGATAAAGTCCAGTGATTTAAGATCTGGTGAACCAGGAGACCATTCATTCTTCGCTAAATATCTGGTAAAAAGTTCCTGCAACAGTTTTGAAGCCGCTTTGCCGAGGGCGCTCCATCTTGCTGGAAAACATCATTGTCGTCCTGTATAATGTTTCTAAGCTTTGTTTCACCACTTTCGCTAAACTATCTGTTTTATAAGACGCAAAGTTATTTTTTTGCCTTTTTCATTCAAAGATAGGGGTAACTTGTTGCGCTTTCAAACAACCCCCCAAACCGTTAAGTTTAATGTTAAGTTTATTCGTCCAGATTCTTCACTAATCTTCACTAAAAATGTTGTTGAGAAGCATTACACGAATTTGAATTTCTAGGATTTTTTAACGATTTATTAGCTTTCGACGAGTTGAACACCTAGCTTCGACGTTGAGCCGCGTTGGTTAAAAAAATTTGTGCACTTTCTATTACTTCTGATTCGCTTCTGCCTCGTCTCTCGGCGCTCGCGAGTGCCAAAATGTTCTCTTTCTCTGGCTCGATGCCACTCAGGCAGCAATTTGCAGTTTCCTCTCCCGCTGACGTTAATTATTCTTAAAAATGCCTTTACTCTTCAAATTCTTCACTAATTTTCACCAATTCTGCCAGCACTCTAAAAACACTTTTCCCCAGTGTCAAGAGCTGCAGAATTCTGCTCGCCAGGCGCCAGAATTCTGTCTCCCCACCCTGCTATTCACTAACTCTCCACTTCTCTCCATACTTTTGCTACAGATCCTCGTTTCACTGTCACCGGTGGTGGAGTACCTCCTAATTTCGGCAACACTCACATTAAGCGTATTTTAAAAACCTGGGGATTTTTCTTTCGTTATCTTATACATTTTTATATTATACGATATTGATACTTGAACTAGGTGCTGTGAACATACCAAAATGTGAATGAGGATATAATGGCCATGGTGTAATTAATGGGCGATTCCTTCTGGAAACTATTCGTTTTACCATGCAGGATTTGTGTGTGCAGGACTAAAATAGGCCCCTCCACTCACGCTGAGCTACTGAGTGACCGAAAAAATGGCTAATTTCTACATTTTTAGTAAACAAACTTACACTAAACTATGCGGAAACGTAATTTAATGTATTAGGGAAGGGGGGAGGGGTGAAAAAAATACATTTAATCAGTTAAAAAGCGGTTTTTTCGGTCACTCAGTAACGTCAACGTGGCAAATGCAAAGAAGCTTCGAGAATTGTTATGTTATTTTTTTAAATAGTTGATTTTTATTAAATTTGTTCCATTTTTCATCTTTCTAATTTTTCCATAGTATCTAAGATTGAGCGCTGTTTACAACATACATACATACATACATAATACATATAGCATAATAGAAAGATAGTGTTGGACAGTAATGTGCTTTCGCTTTGCGGCTTCGCTTTGCTTTTGCGATAAAATAGTTCCTTTTTCCTCCAGTACCAGAACAAAACAATAAAATAAAACTCCGGACTTCCGCACTTTCTTTCGTCTATGTTTACGGTGGCAGCCGTTTTGCAGTAGTGGTAGCAGTAGTAGAAGTAGCAATAGTAGCAATAGTAGTTGTAGTGGTAATGGTAGTGGTGGCAATAGTAGCAGTAACGAAAGTGCCGTTAGAGACGGCGAAAAAGGGATCAGAAATGGTAAACGCCCCGCACGGAGGGTGGTTGTCAGGTGCAATGTTCCGAAGGGGAGGGAAAAAGTTCAAGACCTAGCCAAATGTCATTTAAATAATAGTGTCACCTTCATCCTAAGAGAAAAAAAAATTATGAAATAATAAACGAACGAAAAAAGGGTCGTAATAGTCATAATCCTCTCCTACTGGATCCACCAAGAGCTCACGATGTCTATCCATATTATACAAGTTTGTTTGATGGGGCGGGGGAGGATGGGGGGAGGGGGTAGACGGTGTCCCTCAATCCTAGGGCCCAGTTCGTGATGGTTCGTGGGGAAAGGTGTTGCTGGTGATGATGGTGGGGTGAATAGTTGGAAAGCACCCCTTCTTAAAGGCCCGATAGAATGGCAAAAGGCGACATGATAGCGAAAGTAAAAGAATAGTAAACGGAACGGAGAAAGAAAAGGACTTCGAGGAAGAAAGCTAGCTGTTGATAGTCAGAACTATTTACAAAAGAATATGCGCAATAGGGTGCGTGCAGCGTCATCGCTCTAGCAGTCAGGAAGAGAAGTAAAAGCAGTAGTTGAAATGAAAATTAAGATGAAGTAAAGCGAAATAAGAAGAAAAAAGAAAACCGTTGGGATGTGCGGGGGGGGGGCGGGCGGGTTTCCTGGTTTCTGGCCACCATCATTGGTCAGCTTCACCTTCTAGCTTCGGCTTCTGCAGGTACTGCACTTTTTTCGCCAGGCGCCGGCACCGTCTCCGGCGGTTCGCAATCTTCCCCTGGCTCGCCATCCCCTTGTTCGGTTTCGGTCGGCTCGGATAATTTACCGAGCAGCTGCGTGCAAGAGCACAGAAGCGTTGCATTAGACGAAACCGATCACGCATGTGCAAGCCACTGTGCAACTGAGTAGCATAGGGAGCCAGTACCAGTTGCGAAAAATTAGGGATGTTTGCAAACGATACACGGGGGATGAGACGATGATGAGTGAATGAGAGTTGAACAGATGACACTAGACTACAGTTAACGATACGCCAGCAGTGGGTGGGTATGCAGCATCTCAAAGAAAGAAAGTATAAGAATCTGATGGTAGAGGCAGGGGAAGGGGGATGGGGCCGTTATACTAGGTCTAGTCTGTGAGCGAAATTGAGCAAATGGAGCATTGAGGGTAATAATTTGGGGATGCGGACGAGTGAGTTCCTCCCTTCTCCAACTTCTCGCCTCGTACTGGATTGCCCCACCTCGAGTCTAGGTAGGTAGGTAGGTGTGATCCCATTGATTGATGCCGGTACGTATGGTACCAGCTACATGGAGAGTAGTAAGTATCTAACACCCCTAGCGCTTTTAACCCCTAGATAACAGTGTAGGTATGTGTGTGTGTATGTGTGTGTGTGTGTTCGTGTGTCGGTGTGTATACCTCAACCGTGGATTTTTTTTTTCTCCGATGGATGATAAACAATCTTCAGCTTTTTTGTTTTAGGGAGGAAAATCCGAGAACCGAGCGTGGGTCCGGATCCGTGGGAGCGTGTGTGTGTGCGCGAGTGTGTGTGTGGTGCGATATTAGCGGCCGGAAGATACCACTGAACACGGCACGAAGGTACTGCGAGACGTACGCGCCTCAGAAGAAGGAGAACGGCAGCAGCGACATGCGCTCCGGTGCGTCCGGTTGCGCCGAGGGTGCTGGTTTGCCAATGGCCGTGGTAGCGGGTTTCGGTGCTGACGTGGTGGCTGGTGGTGGTGGAGGAACGAGGGCCGTTATGAAGCTACCGAGCGCCTCACTGAGCTGCGGTGGTGATGTTACGAGTGCTGCCAGCGCCGGCGTCTGGACAATGTTCGTCAGTTCCGCTTCCAGCTGGCTGCTCACGTTCCCGATGCTTGCCATGTCGAGCGGGTTGGTGGGCACGAGTGGTGGCACGAGTGCCAACAGGGCGGTCATATTCGGAAGGGCCGGCAACACGGCGGGCATGCTGGCACCAAGCAGGCTTGGCTGTGTACGGACGGAACGTGGTTCAGTATGCGGAAGTGAGCTGATCGAGCTGGTGTGCGCTGATGAAGCGGGTGAGTGCGAGCCTGAGTCCAGAGTCCACAGCTGCAACTGCTCGCATGAGGAGTAGGAATCCTGAGTCCTGGACTTGCTTCTCCAGCCTTCCGATGAAGTGTTGATGATTGATGTTGATGATGAAGGGCGGTTGCTGGTGGTAGAGGTGGTAGTGGCGGTCGGTCGCTGAAGACCCTCGATGCATGACGGTGGTCGCATTCAGGACAGTCAAACAAACAAAACAACATACAAACAAACGACAAGCATACTAACTTTCTAAGTACACAAACATGCTCTCTCACACACAAACACACATACACACACACTCTCTCTCTCTCTCTCTTTCTCTCTTTTTTCTCTATCTCTCTCGCTCTCTTTCACTATCTCACGCATACACGGCTTAGATTAGTGACGTGATTAGACGTGCTTTGAAGTTAACCACTCGTTCACTGGTTTGTGCGATTCGCTGTGGGGTGGAAGGAAGGAAAGAAGGATGGAACGTTGTGATGACTGTCCTGCCGATGAGTGGGCGTGAATGAATGGTTGGGTAACACCTACCAGAATCAGATCCTGGATCAGGTTGGACAGACCACGGTTAGCCAGCACGAACAGGCGGGTCACCGGTCCGGGAATGCCCTCGGTGTAGCCGTCGCCCTTGCCGAGATCGTGATCGTCCGGCGAGTGGGCCTTCTCGTCGCTCTGCTCCGTACCCGAGCTGCCCGACACAAGCTGTGGTGTGTATGTGTGTGTGGTTGTGGAAGAGTTCGTTGGCCGGACGGTCGGTGAGCAGGGTTGGGACAATGGAAGAAGATACATTTTTTGCCGATTAGAGTAGCCGCGGATAGCGAGAGAAAGATATGGTGGGCGGAGGGTGGAGGATGAAGGGGGGGGGAGGTGTTGGTCGCACACAGGTTACATTGTCGTATGGACGGACGGAGTGGGTGAAAGGGTAGGGGTTTTTGGTCAAGGGGGTGGTGGGGTAGTAAGGGTTTTAATGGTCAGTTTCAAACAAAATATATGTAGATTAATAATAGAACATACATAAATACATAAAAAGATAGGAACAGAGCAATAGTAAATGGAAAGGCGAAAAACGAAAACAGAACAAGAAGATGAACAAGTAGCACAAAGAAAGAAGATAGAGGAAGATGATGATTGCAGTGATAGCAGTAGCAGATTGAGAACAGACCAAAGACAGAGGAAAAAGGAAATGAAACAGGGAATAGAAGAAATAAAGAGCGAGAGTAAGAGAAGAAGAAGAAGAAGAAGAAAAAGAAAAATAAAAAAGTAGCAATTTAGCTGCTAACGGAGGAACGAAGGATACACACTAACACTTAAGAGCAGGACTGTGGGACTAAGAGAAGAAAAGGATACAAGTAATTAACAACGTGAACGAATCCGTTTCCAATTACTACTAGTCTTCCGAGGGAGGGTAGGGGTGAGGGGATGTAGAGGGGAGTCTGGCAACACAAGGAACACAGAGATCGACCGCTAGAGAAGGTACTGTTGACAAGGATGGCGAGCGAGGACGGTGGAATGAGAAAGGGAGAGAGAGAGAGACAGAGAGAGAGAGAGAGAGAGAGAGA